>NC_042289.1:2067500-2155000 GCF_901000725.2 Takifugu rubripes
ACTGCCTAATATAGTTAATGTTGGTTTTTACTTTGAATTTAGTGTATTTAAAATACAAGCAACTTAAATCTGGTTAATTTATTTCCAGTCACTCTTCTATTTGCTCAGGAAAACAACAAATATGGTTATGTTTACATGTAGCTAAATGTATTTTGTATATGCTGTGTCTGACCGCCTGCCCGATGTTGTACCGGGTGTTAACATACCACAAAACAGCCGAAGGGCCTGCTTTCTTCCTTCTTCTACTTGTACATGTCGACCTAATCAGTGTCGCCGCCGAAGAAAATAAGAAATCATTGCGCTCATAGATCAAACCGACTGCTACACAACACACCTGGAACACTTTAAACAGCAGAACAAGAGACATACATTCGGGGAGACGATGGATTTCATCACCGACGCAGCGGCTCTCAGATTAGATCCAGAAATCCCTCCCAGATTATCATTCAGTGGCTGTTACAAAATAACCGGCTCACATCCACCGGGATGGAGGCAAACACGCCAATTATGAATGTACCGACAGCTCAATTAGAATTCTGGGCCTCCGCGCGCGCACTTGTGATTTACGCACGCTAAACGCATTCAATTGCGCTCGGTGTTATTATCAGGGAAGCGCCGGGAATATGTTTTATTATTTGCTTGCCTCTGATGGGGTAGTGCGTGCGTGTGTGCGTGCGTGTGTGCGCACGCGCTTTTTATAGATCCAGTAACAGACGGAGGGCCACGCACGGGGAAAGAGAGCGAGTCAATTTAACGCGTCGAGGATTCCGGTGTGATTGCGCAATCCTCACCGGGGAACCGGGGCGAGATCGTGTCGAGGCTGAATGACAATTAGACGGAGAGATTAAAAAAAGAAGGGGGGGGGGGGGGCGGTGTCGAAGGTAGAAAAAGGCAAAGAAGAAATACTGTGTGTGTGTGGGGGGGTCACCGTACAGCTTTCAGCAGCCCCGTCTCCCCATCTCCCCCTTCCTCATCTTTTTCCTCCCTCCAAGAAAAGGAAAAGCACGGAAGCTTCTCATTGGGCAACCTGGGGTCAGCTGGTCTCTGCCTTCCCCTTCTTCACCCGGTTCCATTAACGCGCACACACAGATTCTCTTGCCCCCCCACCGCTTTCTCTCTCTCTCTCTCGCTCTAAGTCCAACACTGGCACTCAGCCACCCAGATACCCCTTCCCCTCTCTCACCCTCCTCTCACCCTCCTCACCCCTCCTCCTTCCAATCTGCGATAAACTAAGTGATAGCGGCAGCAGCAGCAGCCCGTCGGTCTGTCGGCTATAAAACACAACAAATCATAAAGTGCAGGCAAGGGAAGGCAGAGGAAGGAGGACGGGAGGGAGAACCGTTAGCCATTAGCCGTTAGCCTCCTTCTACTCCTCCTTCTTTTTCATCGTTGTTGTTGTGTTTGTGTCCTCCTGTCCTTCCCCTCTCCTTTTCCTCTTTTCTCCTCATCCTTTTCACCGGCTTTCCCCAAATGAGTTCCTATTTTGTCAACTCCTCTTTCCCGGTGACGCTGCCGGGACCAGGTGGAGGAGGTGGGCAGGCGGCGGCGGAGTCGTTCTTGGGTCAGATCCCGCTCTACTCGTCTGGTTACGCGGCGGACCACCCGCTCAGGCACTACCCGACCGCCGCAGCCGTGGCGTACGGCGCCGGCACCACCGGAGTGCACCAGGACAAACCCTACACAGCGTCATATTACCAGCAGACGGCGAACGGCGCGTACGGCGGTCACCGGGCGGCGGGGGTCGGTGTCGGGGGCACCACCGGGGCTGGCCCCTGTGACTACGCCACTGCGGCGGCCGCAGCGGCCGCGGCGGCGGCGGCTACGAGCTTCTACCGGGACAAGGAGCACCAGTGTAGCCTGGAGGAGCATCAGCTGGCGTTAGGTCAGGACGGCTTGCACCGTAAAGCGGAGTGCGCGGGGCTAGGCGGGAAGAGTCTGTTCGGTGATCCGATGGACGACAAGCAGTCTTCGGTCCCAATTTATCCGTGGATGCAGCGGATGAACGCGTGCAACGGTGAGTGTCGTCTTCTTCCTTTTCCTGCTGCTCTCTTGCATATTTTATGATCCCCGTCATAAAACTGACGTTTGTTTCCTCTGTCAGCCCCTCCGCTGTCTTCTCCCTGCTCCTTTCCTCCTCCTCCACCTCTCCCAGTAGCTGCTTTATGATCCCCGTTTGTTGGGCTGTCAGTCAGCCGTGCGCGCTTTTATTGTCCGTCATAAACCGGGTTTGTTTGGGCTGTAGCTCCAGTTACTGTATGTGACCTGCTGACCGACGCTGCTACCGGGGAGTCGAGAGGAAAAGCCTGTCAGACAGTGTTGTGGGTGAAAACAAGTCACAGATAGTAAGATAACCGTGACAGAAAGACAGGAAACACGAGTTAGATCGATTATCTACCCCGCTGTATTGTTCTTTATATATATATATATTCTATTTTTGCCTTTAGATAAAATAATTTTAAAATTCATTAGTTTTACTTTTTCGTGTTTCCCTAATAGAAACCTCTAGCTTCTGTCCTCAGCAACCTTGTTCAATCTTATTGTAGTGTTAACCTATCTGAACAGATTAGATAATCCTTTCATGTAGGATTTATTTAAATGGCCACGTTGCCTTTGAAAGTCAGTTTGAAGAAGAATCGTTAATCTACGCATGTTTTTATTACATAAATATTCCGCAGCACGCCTCCTTTTGCAACTTCACTTGTAACATTAAGCAAAAGCGTCTTTTTTCAACAGGGAAGAAAAGAAGCCTGTTGATATTGAGTTATAGATGCTGCGTCTGTTGTGCAAAACCCCGCAGGACTCGCCGAGTTATGACAAATGAGGTGGGAACAGGCACTGCTGCAAAGAATTATATAGGGAAGAAAAGGCAACTCGGGCTTTTAATGACAATCGGTGATGTAAATGACGGCTGGACTGAAAGAGAGGAGGCGGAGAGAGATAGAGAGTAAAGAATTACCCAAGACCAATGACTGTTCCTCCATAATCCGCCTTGAATGCGTTTTTATTTATGGATATTTAGTGCCCTGAGCGGCGTGCGGGTTTTCATCAATGCTCTGCTCTGTGGATCGATACAGAAGCAGTAGCTGCTGGATTGACAACATGGCCTGTTGTTTACCAAAATACAGGTCGAGAGCTTAGACACCTGATCCACTGACTCCACACGAAGATTCTCTCTTCCCCAAACCTTTTAACCTATTATTATTATTATTATTATTATTATTATTTAGGGCCCATTAACGAAACACGTTAGTAGTATTAATATTAATATAAGTGTTATTTTTGTTGACCCGTTTTTTGGACCATGCTATACGCTATAGATTAAAATGTATCGTTTGAAAATAATTACGCCTAATCATTCTAAAGCTTAAGCTAATTAAGTCACAACTACATAGGTAGTTACTATCCCGAAATTGTCCTATGTGATAATTTAAAGGATAACTAATAACATTTCAGCTGCTACTAAACTGGTCTATGAAGCAAGTTGGTTGATATTGCCTAAGCAGCATTTATCAGCTGAGCCAGGACATAGTAAACTCTTTGATTAGGAAGCAGAATAAGTCTAGTATCAGACCTGAATCATATTATTATGCACCCTCTCAAGGTTTTTAAATGTCAGGAATAATTTCAGCCCTTTCTGACTTACTCTTCCTGGCGTTTGCGCGCATGACTCTGGTTAAACTGTAACTTTCCCTGTGTTTTGCTTCTTTCTCAGGGACTTTCGGCAGCCCCGGGAGACGCGGCCGTCAGACCTACACGCGTTACCAGACTCTGGAACTGGAGAAGGAGTTCCACTTTAACCGGTACCTGACGCGAAGACGGCGGATCGAAATCGCGCACGCGCTCTGCCTCACCGAGCGGCAAATCAAGATCTGGTTCCAGAACCGGAGGATGAAGTGGAAGAAAGAGAACAAGTTGATTAACTCCTCTTCGTCCTCCTCCTCTTCGTCCACCGTGAACGGCACAGAGGAAGAGGAGAAGCAGACGGAGTGAAAGGGAAGATACAAACTGATGGTGTAATATTAAGAGACGTGGATTTGTCTCCAGCGGTCCAGACACGGGTCCGATGTGAAGGCTCTGGAACTGTTTTAAAACCAGGATCAGGGGTCGCTCATTGTTTGATGCTTCAATCATCGCCAGCCACAAACAAATGCATCCCACCACATTAAATTCTCCGTTTGTGGTCTAAAAAAATGTGTGACCCTCGGAAGGAAGAAGATTGAAGAAAAACAATGTAATGCAACAAATAAATAGCAAGTAATAGAAACGATGGGAGGACGGTGACGCATTTTGAAGACACGACTTCCTGTTGCATTCCAATCATAAAGTACTTATTTTTCCACGGCTTTTGTCTTTTATTTCTATCATTTCCCAGCAGGCGTGTTGATGAAGTATAAAAACTCGACTGGGGCTGTTTTCTGCTCCTGGTAGTCTGTTTTATTTTCCGTCTTCTTGTTGTGCGTTACCTTCAAACGCAACCAAGCTGGGAAGGAAAGATGTTTGAATGTGTATATAAGTCACACTTTGTCCATATTTAAACTGTATAGAAATGAGCTGGCTAAAAAAACACCTTGCATGGTGCGAATATTGTGTTTGCGGGTAGGTGTGCGTGCGTGCGTGTGGGGGGTAATTTAAGATTTCCAGCTCTTTTAATTTTTTGATAGGATTGGGACGCATGGGAGGGGTTGTTAACCTACTGAATTATTCTCCAAACTACCTAAAACGTTCAGGAAAAGTGTATATTTTATGACTTTTTACAGTGTTTATGTTATGTGTCTTTTTGTCAAGTAATTACGCATACTACCTATAAGAAATGTTCAATAAACTGTTAACAAGCGAACGTTTTTTTTTTATTTTATTTTCAAATTAATGTTGGATCACACTTGGATTTTGGACAAACAACGCGGCTTTGACGCAAAACAATTTAGCCACTGTTCCCAAACCTGCGTGTTTGAAACGTGCACGCACCATCGCCCTGGCCTGCGGGAGGTTTGTGGGGATAGGACCCAGCTCTGCCGATGGCGAGCTGCAACTAATTAATGACCAGTTGGAGTGAGAGAAAGTTGACCTGTCCTCAAGCCAGCCGGCCCGACACGTCACATACACACACACGCACTTCAACCAGACAAAGTGGACAATGTCCTTATGACCCCATGAACTCTGTGTGTCCCCTGAATGACCGGCGCGCGGGTCCCATCTCTCGGGAGCTTGGTTTGCGGTCATGCACGAGCATCGGCACCTCATTCCGATTAACTTAACTTTTCATTCACGCCTCTGATTTAAATAAATCGCGTGATTCGTACCGAAATGCAAAAGGCGCGTTTCCAACAACAGTATCATCAATACCTTGCTCTTGTGTTATACAAAAATGCATACAGTAGCGTATGAAAATAATGTATATTTTCCAAAACAAATGCTCTGAACGTATGATTTCCACCGTGTAAAATGACATATATGATAATGCTGTGGTTATTATAGCAGCCATGCAACAATTCCATATCAATTCTTATTTATAGCCCACTGCATGTGCATTTGCAGCAACTCATTGAATACTATTACACTTTTCCTCCGGCAATTTGTAGAATTACATTTATATTGAATGAATAAGAAATAGTCATGAAATGTTCTGTTTCCAGAACTTTTGGTGTAACAAATACACAAGAAAGAATGGTGAAGAAAAGGAACACTAAATACATATAAGGCAACCAGCTATAGGAAACAAAACCAATTTTTTGTCTTCACTAACTGTATTTTTTTTTCTTCCCAAAAAGGCCATACTGAGCTCTTCAGCAGTTCAAATATCAAACGTGACTGTGCAAATCCAGGGGGAGTGTGTTCAGAAGTGTGTGCCAACTGGGTCAGTGCCTCTTCATCCTCCGCCCTGTTAAAGGCTGGCCATTCCTGGCGCACTCTAAGTTCTGGACTGTATTTTTTAAAAACTCCCTGGTTTGTTTTCCAGACAAAAATATAGAGAATTCATGTTGATGGGTGGACAGTATCTGTTTTATACGTTCTAGCCCCCGTGGGTTCCTACGGCTGTTTCAGTCTGCTGGTTAACTTTTATAATATTCAGAGTGTTTTTCTGAGCAGCTTTAGTCCACATTTTCCACAAGCAGCTGCTTACACACTGAGCATCGCTGCTTGTGGAAAATGTGGACTAAAGCTGCTCACACATACGCACAAATGCAGGCACAGATTCGTACAAACACTCCCCCACACAATCAAATCATTTGTATCATTTCACACACGAAAATCTGGAGTACTTCATCTGTCCCATGTTGGCATGTCGGCTGTGTGTGTGTGTGTGTGTGTGTGTGTGTGTGTGTGTGTGTGTGTGTGTGTTACAGTGAAGCATGCAGCTCGCACTGAGGCCTTCTGCAAACACATACACTGACACACGGGGCTGAAATGCATCCCATCCTGGGAATCAACAAATCATAAATCAGCAGATTTCCATCCACAGATCAGGTTTAACATTCCTCTCTTGCAGCTGGATGTAGGGCAGTGAAGAAGTGTAGAAGTGTAGAAGTGTAGAAGTGTAGAAGTTTAGTAGTGTAGAAAGAAAGAAAGAAAGAAAGAAAGAAAGAAAGAAAGAAAGAAAGAAAGAAAGAAAGAAAGAAAGAGCATTTGTGCTCTGCAGCTGCAACTGTTGCATTTAAATGTTTGTGATAAATACTGATTCTATTAATAGCATAATAGCATATTAATAGCATATTAATAGTGACTGCATCAAAAGTGATCATTTTTCCCTCTAATAAATGTGATCAGTGAATGTAGCATTATAATCACTGTTATGGCTGCTCAGAATTTTGCATTTTGCTTTTTTTGTTATAATTGTTTACCACCACTGCTACTACTATTACTAGTGCTACTCCAAAGAAAAAGAAGAGGCTGTAGATTCAGTGGACTTCAGTAATTGTATGGAAGGAAGGGTATTATTTATGGTTTATGGTCAGCATCTTCCCATTTCTGCCACAGTAAAGGTCAATTAACAGGCCTGAATGATGATGGAAGCAACTACTAACAGGGAGGAGGGAAGAGTAAAAAATACAGCTGCCAGATTTTAATATCTATATTTAAAGGACGTGTCTAGTTGTTCTCACTCAATTTCACGTTTTTTTTGTGCAATAAGTCATATCTGCAGTAGGTGGCGCTCAGAGCTCACCGGCATCTCCAAACGACAGGCAAATGGTGTGCGTGTGTGTGTGAGGGAGAGAGAGAGAGAGAAAGAGAAAGAGAGAGAGAGTTTCCTCCGCCCACCCCTTCATCATTAAACCTCAGAGCATGAATTACCTCTCCGAAGCCATCGGCGAGAATTTACGACTGGTCAACAAAAGCACGTGACCACCTCCTCCCTCTCTCTGTCTCTCCTCCCTCACCTCACCCCCTCACCTCCCCCACGACACACACACGCACACACACATACACACACGCCTCGGTCCGACAAACTCACACACACCACCCCACCCCCATATTTGGAGGGCGCATACAAAGCTAAAAACGAAGTACAGTGCAACGCCATAATTCACTAATACATCATAAATCGTTGAAAGTACCAGCGTTGTAACGACCGAGAGAAATCTAACAAATCAAGCGCCCCTTAGTACTCAACTGTAAGCCTGCAACTCTCTAAAACAACCTAAATGAGCTCTTACTTTGTAAACTCGTTCTCGGGGCGCTACCCAAATGGCCCCGACTATCAACTGCTAAATTATGGAGCCAGCAGCGGCGCTCTGAACGGCGGGACGTACAGGGACTCCTCCACCGCCACCATGCACCATGCGACGGGTTCTTACGGGTACACCTACAATGGTATGGACCTGACCGTCAACAACCGGAGAGGGGGGAGCGGTGACGACGCGGTAACCAGCGGACACTTCGGGGGCGGCTCGCTCGTCGGGGACGCTTTGGGATTCGGCTCTCCAACAACGGAAAGGAGTTTCAGACAACCCTCCAGTTGCTCCCTTGCTTCTGCAGCAGAATCACTGTTGTCGCCCGGCAGTGGAGACACCAGCCTAGGCGCACGGAGCTCGTCTCCGCGTTCGGAGCAATCAGGAAGCGGCAATCTCAGCTCCACAAACCTGTCGTCCAGCACCAACATTTCCTCCTCCGGCGGCGGCGGCGGCGGTGGCGGCGGCACGGTGCAACGCTTCACGGAGTTGGATGACGCGTCTACCGAAAGCGAGGAATTGCGACGAGACAACGGCCATGGCGGCAACCCGGTTCCCAGGACAGGTCACTCACACGGCGTGCAGAAACAGGAGGGCGGCCCGGCGGGGGCAGCCGCGGGCAACACCGTTGGCAGCGAGGGACAGCCGCCTCAGATATTCCCCTGGATGAGAAAGCTGCACATTAGCCATGGTACATTCTGCTGCTCATGTCTTTATAGCTTATTAGCTCTGTATCGTGCAAGTTCTAGAGCGCCAATATTCATAGTGCTACAATAGTCATCGTGCCGATCAGATAGATTGTTTGGGCACATGGGATTGGTGACAATTTAGTGATTTTACAAACGGATAGGGGAACCATGCTGCGGTGCGTCTCTTTAAATATATGCTATAGGCTCCACTGAATCATAAATTCCTATATTTGAGCTTATGACGATAGCCGGATAATATCATTTAGACAGTGTTCCTCGTGTGTGTGTGTGTGTGTGTGTGTGTGTGTGTGTGTGTGTGTGTTGGGGGGGTTCTGCAACACCTAAAAACACTATTCCTGGTCAATTAAAAAAATCCCACTGACTGACGTAGGGACAGTCTATGTCGACATTTCTGAATCTTGATTATGTCTCTTCCACGCGTAATTTTGGAGGCTCTGTGCCTGTGAGCGAATTTATTCAACATGAACTCAGTCGAAGGGCAGGTAACGATGTTGTACATAGACCGAGATTGCGCATTTTCTGAACGTAATTCGTTTTGCATTTCCCTCCCGTAGAGTCCAGCGACGCCGGACACTTGCCTCCCCCGTCTATCTCCCCCTTTTTTTTTATTTTGGCAAATTCCACAAAGCTTCATAAATCTGTCAAGGCAGAGGCAAGCCCTGAAGCAAAGCCCAACAGGCTGATGAGCGCAGACAGAGCCGGGTGGGAAAAGAAAAAAAAGAGAGAGGAAAAAAGGAAAAGGTCGGGGAGGCTTTGCAGGCTGTTGCGCCTTTGAAAGTGAAGCTTTATTACGTGTGGGAACTTTATTAGGGAGGTGAGAGAGAGGACGGGGCAATAAAACCCTGAAGGGAGCAAGAGGGAATGAAAAGGGGTGCGATAAAGTGCGTGCTGCTGAGGAGAGCTGGTTAAAAAAACAGTAATGTGACAAATAAAAGCAGATCTTTAAGAACAGGCTGTGGAAATGGCAGAAATCAAATGTGTCATGTAGGACTGCTGTCAGAAAAAAGGAGCCTGATCCATGCAGCTATGTCTGTACATAGGGCTATTTTGGTAACGCCATGCAGGATGGAAGGTGTCTACGTTTGTAGTGCGTGAGGTGGAAAGGAACTGGGAACAGTCATTCGAAGCTAAAGTCATAGGTATATAGACAATAACGGAATAAAGAGGACACTTTTTATGGTAAATAATGTTGCTAATAATCCACCAGGGACTTGATTTCACGTCTTGGGCTTTTACTCATTGTGCGTAAAACACCACACAATTATTTTACATGTTGTGTGTTCAGTCACGACTCCTAACACCCGTTCTGTTGGTTCCAAATATGTAGATATGACAGGTCCGGATGGAAAACGTGCGCGCACGGCGTACACGCGTTACCAGACGCTTGAACTGGAGAAGGAGTTCCACTTCAACCGGTACCTGACGCGGAGGCGGCGGATCGAAATCGCGCACGCTCTCTGCCTCACGGAGCGCCAGATCAAAATCTGGTTCCAGAACCGGAGGATGAAGTGGAAGAAAGACAACAAACTGAAAAGCATGAGCCTCGCCACCCCTGGCAGCGCCTTCCAACCGTAAAAAAGAGTAAACTATTCGAAAATATCCGTCCATCTCTTTGTAAAGCTGTCAAGTACACGTGAAGGCGGCCCGGAAGGAAAGTAAAGAGTGGGGAAGACCTACTGAAAACTTGAAAAAAGTAGACCGAAGACGTGGACAAACGGAGATGAAGAAAAACACACAAAATTCCAATTTTAGAGACAGCAGCGCAGCACTTTTGTTCGGCATGTTCGATGTTTTAAAAGCAGTGTAGCCTATAAGATATTGACAGTGGTACTTGCTTCTTGTATAGAAAACACAATCAAAAAACGTCATGTTCCTGTATGCTGTAGTCTTTCTGTAAAGAGGGCAGTTCAAACAAGGAGAGTATGGATAATACTACCTACCTACCTACCTTTCTACCTAGATTTACAACCGTACTACCTACTTGTTATTGTCTAAATATCGTTTGTGTCAAGTAATGCGATGTTTTGTAAGTGACCAAGTGCTTTCTAGAGAAGTTAGCATGTGAGCTCTTATGATAAGTTATTTACAGCCAATAATATGTGTATATCCTTGTAGCTCTATGAGTAGTGTGTGTTTGTGTGTATGTGTGTGTTTGTGTGTACAGTATGTGTGTGGTGTATATGAGTGCACGTGTGCGTGTGCACTGCTTCTCATCTGCGTATTCACTCGTGTATAGCGCTACTATTCAAAATAATTGTTATTGTTTTTTTATTATTATTGTAATATTTGAATTCGTTGTTTAGAAATGATGTATATAGATATATATATATATATAATGTCATTTTTCAATGTGACCATTTGGCTACCTGTGGTGTGAGCGTGTTCGTGTGCGCGCTTGCCATGTGTAAAGAGGAAACGGCTCCTTGTGTGAGGCCCGTCAGCGTTAAGCTTTTTATATTTGTTTGTATCTTGGAGTAAGAAAAAAAGCAACAATAAAGTCTCTCATACTCATCAAACCCAGCTGCTGTTGGGGGAGTTCCAATTTGGCGCTCAAACGGGCATACTGAGTTTTCCAAACCACGACAAGCCAAAAAAGTTTTATAGGACTCAGCGTTATTGCTCAGACAGCGATGGCACCGATAGACAGTCATTTTTCCCCAATTCGATTATTGCTTTCATATAAAGCATGTATCTAAAATGCCAACTGATTTCCCACGCTATCATTGGATGCGCACAACGGAACACTGCTGTTGTATAAGGGTGGATTCCAATTAACCTGGATGATGGATTTTTCTAAAAAAAAAAAAAAAGAAGAAAAAAAAAGAAACGCATTTGCTTGAACTCCCTTATTGGACAAATTTCATAAGCTTTTTGATTTTCTTTTATCATCGTGGCAAACATCAAGTTTGTCTGACATTTTTGAAGTGATATTTTGTTATGGAATGGTCCATTTTCGTCCCCGCGAATGATTGAAATGAACGCAGCCAAACTGCGTCGCCTACGCTCTGGAGGCCTGTGTTTCTGTCTTCCAGGCCTTCATCTAACCCTGAACGCCACATTTCCAAGGCGACAGCCTCCTAATTCTCCTGTCACAGGGCAATGCGAAACAATAACCACACACGCACACGCATGCACACACCCATACACAGGACAATTTTCATATCTGCTGTCTGACACGACAAAAAACTCATGGCAGCAGACAAATTGTTGGCTTTTTACTGAGCAACAGTTATTTTTCGGAGGCCAAGCCCTGCAAAATTAGGTTACCATTTCCTAGTTACCAACCTAGTGAAGTTTCCAACTCACCGGTCAATACGCTAGCAGCTCCCGCTTAATAAAGGACATGATGAGGGGGGACAAGAGGTCTTGCTCCGAGCTTCATCTGGACACGAAGTCTCCTGTCTCCTCTGTGTGTATGTGTGTTGAGATATTTTTTTAAAGTGAACCCCTTCTGCTTTGAGCCATTATATAAAAAAGAAGGGAGCTTTGACATTTACATGTCAAACGGATGAAGGTTTTTTTTTTTTTTTTTCATCTCCAAGTTGGCTCGTAAAGATCAGCCAAGGCCTCAAAATGATACCTCTCACTGGCTCTCCGCTTGTCACGTGGGGTCCATAAAGTTAGTTTTATGGTTTTGGGGAGTTGACAATGTACTATATATTTCACATTCTAGAAAGCAAGTGACGGTTTAACGGCTTCGCGGGGATCCTAAAGGGGTCAGTAAAGTAGAGACAGAGCAGCAGAGGGAGGGAATGTGCGTTTTTGTTAGTGAGAGAGCGCAGGCCACTATACCGGCCACTTTTCCTTCTCCGGTTTACACAAAGAGCCCGGCGAGCTCCTGGCCGTGCGGCTCCGGATACTGGGAAAAGCAAGCCGAGGGAAGGAAACTCATGCGCACAGTAAGTAGTGTCTGAATTCGGTGGGGGAGGGAGCTGTGTAATTATCATGTCACTCACTCACTCTGTAGTGTGTCTCTAATCGCCCTGTCGCTGTGCTGCTAAGCTCCGCTGTATTCTATATACTTGAGATTGGTTGTTGTGGCTAGTTCGGCTGGTCCGATGATATTGGCGTCACAGATGGAATGTGAGCTAAGGCGCGCAGCTGCGCGGACATTTCTGTAGCCCCCTGTAAATTTGGATAATACATGCGCAACGACAGCGCGCAGGCACCTAAAGATAGGAAGCTGACGCGGTTCTCCCTGCTGGAAGCTGACAGCGAATGGCTGACATTTGCCCAGTTTATACAGCGGATTGAACTTGGTGGATTCACAGAAGTGATATAAGGTCCAGGAAAACAGATTTTAGAAAATTGAGATCTTTGGCTAAGCTAAATATCGGGCGACAGCTATGCTGAATTTTCAATCACTGTATTGTGCCTAAATTCAAACTGTGGAATGTGCAAACTGCTTTAAGTATATGATAGAGTCGGAAAATGGATGTGGGTGGTAGTATAACAGACCCAGGAGAGAGAGAGAGACAGAGAGAGAGAGTATATATACATATGTATAGTTCATGGTAATATTGTTTTAACGCTAAGGTGCGAAACTGCTACTGTGCCATCTTTATACAATCGGTGTATATTGCCATAGAAACCATTTGAGGCAATAAATATTTACATCTTAGCAAATGAAACACATTCAGACTAAACACAGAAATTTAGATCAAGGTTAGGTTCTTCGTATTATATCAAATTATCTGATATAGAAATTCTGTGACGTCTTAATGGCCTCGGGGCTAAAGAAAGTCCGAGTTTGTGGCACTATGAGAAACCTTATTTCAAATAAGATTATCGTTTTCTGTCAATAGTAACACAGTTTAACACACACACACACACACTCACGCGCGCGCGCGCACACACACAGGTTGGATCAATAAATCCAAGCTGTTTAAGAAACCAGCAGTTTAATGTAACGTTATAAAATAATAATGAAAGTTGTAAAGACTCCGCCGTAGATAAAACCAGAGAAGGTGGAGATGTCGTCGGTATCTGCACCGTATCATCTCACCCAGTAAATCTTTCGGCTACTACATCCCCACTGTCAGCGTCTGATGTCTAAAACTGTCAAACAGAGCCGCTACCGTGTCGCGCAGCGACATCTTCTCCACGCTGGCTCTTACTGACTTTACCCTTCATGCAAATAGCTTAACGATGCGTGTCACGGATTTCCACCCATGACGTCTCTTTCAGACGCACAAACTTTTCTAAAATGAGCAATCAGAACGCCACGAACGTGAGTGTCGCTCAAACATTGGATAAACTGTCCACAAAAACGTCCACATTTACAGACCTTTTGACTGAATTGAAATATTGAATAAATGTTAGAATATTTTCCTACGTTTGGGATCAATCTTTTTCTTGTCACATCATTTACAAGCATGCAAATCTCTGCTCAGTGGTTTTAAAAGTAGGCCCAACTCCTATGAGTCAACCTTCTTTCTTATCTGTCTGTTTGGTTCAATGCCACCGCATCTTCATTTATTTATTTCAGATAAACTGAAACCGCTCATCCAATGATTACAGACGCTTTACGCGTGAGCGTGTAACACCGGACAAGACCACACGCACTAGTGAATCCCGTGTCCTCCGCACTCCGCTAATAGGAGAGGAGGATTCTGCTTTCGGAAGTCCCTCTATATGCTCTTAAACTCTCATTTATTATCTCTACTTTAAATGTGGAACCGGCCTCCCCCCATATTGAGCCTCCTGAAGCTCCCCTCCGCCATTGCAATAATTATTCACAAGCTTGTTGTGTAATCATGCCTGTCATAAATTCTTTCGACTTTAATGGACAACATTAACAACATCAACGACAAAAAAATATACGGGAATATTATGAACTTTGGAATGTTTGATTAATTATAGTTTAAAATGTATTCAAATTTAAAGGCAATACGCCACATTTGTTAATCACGGCTATCGCAATTAAATATATATGCTCTTAATCCGGAGTTTTCTTTATTACTGTGCGATGTGCTTGATGAGATTAGCATGTAAATGCAACTTTCCAAAATGAATGTTGTCGAAAAATACGTTTTTAACACTGTGGGTTTTTTCCGCCATACTCTTAAAAAATATCTTTTTGTGTTTCCGGTTTAAGATAATGGTGGATATGTGCGTGGATGAGAGGAAGTTCCAATGCAGTAAACAGGAAAACGGAAAAAAAAAAATCATTTTTCATCAACTTCCTGCTTTTAATGATGATACGGGAACTCCCCCGCCGGGACCAGAACCGCCACCATCACAACACACACCCAGGCCTAAATACAGGGACGTGACATGACACGCGTGACACATAGTTCCTTTTCTTGTAGGGATAAGTGGAAGAGGTTTCTACATGGGAAGGCACAGCAGTAGTTCTGTATGGGCTCCTTTGTTTTTGCCCTATGTGTGTCATCTGTTTCCCGTTTATGTACAGAGGGCAGCTCCAGCCTGCAGAGCCGCTTCTCCCGCTGTATTATGTGCATTATGTGCATTATATGCATTATGTGCACGGGCTTGCTGCTCCTTTGAACCTGTCGAGGCTGTCACACGGCGCTGCGCTTGACTTTACAGTCTGTGTGTTGGTGATGATGAGTGGGGTGAGTAAATAATAAGACTGGTCTTTCTTCTGTCACTGCATTGCAAAGGTGTGTGTGTGTGAGAGAGAGAAAGAGAGAGAGAGAAAGAGAGAGAGAGAGTCGCTGGCTTTGTGTGGGAGTGCGTGGGGTGTGTTTTGTTGGGTTTATTGGCAGGGCATGAGAAAGCACAGGGAGAGAGAAAGGTGACTGACCCGGGCATGGGAATATTTTATATGTACGCTTACTTTATCAGCGTGGAATTCAACTTTCGCATTTGAATGAGATTTTGTCCATTTTAGACAATTTGGTGGGCTCATTTCGTTGATTAGAGCAACTGTGGGGAGCGAATTGAGCTATTGGCTATTTTAAAAAGAAAAATCGCACCGAAGTCGCCCATACGCGCACTCAGTGCTACAATATTCTCCACCTCTTTTTCCACGAGGCATCTCCTGCGATGGCCTTAGATTTAAGCTGGCATTTGAAAAGCCCTAATGTCTTCTGCATACTGATAGGGGTAAACCGCACCGGCACGCCTCATGAATAATGCAGGAGTAAGAGTCATCGGGAGGTCAGCAGACACGCACTGAACAAGGAGACTGCGCACCAGAGGGGATCAAAACAGCACACGGCCCCCGAGGTGATTGCGTGTTTGCCTGTTAGTATTGACATCCGGGGAAAACGTACTTAACAACTATCTGTTTTTACAGATCTGTTGACCTACTAGTTAGGCAACTGCTGGTCAGCAGGATGCGAGGTCAAAACAGCAGAGGCGTATTTTAAATCAGTTTGCGTCACCAGTTTCATGCACACGATTGCACATGATTCTTATCAATGATTCTTATATGAAGTTATACAACTAGTAGTTCAATGATTATGAAATACCTGTACGAACCTGACTGCGGTGTTTTTACAAGCTCCCTGGCTCATGCTATGTGAAACTGCGTCACACATTTAAATATGCAGTCTATAGTTAGGCGTTTGTTCAAGAAAAAATAAACTCGCTACTGTTTTGTCAAAAGAATACAAGCACACTTAAACAGAATATCTGCCGGAAATATTGTATAGTATATTACCTGTATACATGTCATATAAAGAAACAAAAGAAAAACATATAAGGAAGACTAAACAACCAAATCTGTAAGTAGATATAGATAAATTATAGCATTTCCCACGGGATGGAAAAGAAAATGCCATAAACACCGTGATTATGAAGTAATTTACAAATTAAATGCTAGAAAAAATTAAAAAGGTCTTTTGAGGATCATTTTTTCGCAGACTGATTTAATGATATAATACTATGGGTGCTCCAGGTTTTATGCTTGTACAAGCATCCATAGCTTAGTCTGTCGAAGTTTTTATTGATAATTATTTATATTGTTCTTGTAAAGCCACCCTTAATAGAGGCGAAAGAGAAAAATGGTTTATAGCTGTGGTCTCGGTTTGCGCCATTTTATTTCCCCGAGAATGCAGCTCTCTCGTGCCACCACCAGAGCCCGCTTCAGACCAATAGGAAGAGCAGCAGCCCGCGAGACCTGCGCCACTGCTCGACCTTCCCACCAGCACGCGCTGCCCTGATACATGTTTTTTTCCGCCTAAACTGGCGATAACCTCTAACAAGCTCCTGCGTCTGCCTCCCTTTTAAAATATACAAGTGCGTCATAGCTGTCCCCGTCCTTTTCTCCATGATTAATATCCAGAGAGCAGATAAAAAAAGAACCAGGTTGCTCCGTGTAAAGCAGGCTCCGGAGAGCCAAAGGGAGCCAACGAAGCTGCATCTTTATTTGTGGAGGCTAACAGTGAGGAGCTGTGACCAGCTAAAGTGTCACTACCATAAACTTGACAGATTTCTGCATTGACAAATGATTAAAACTGGTTCACCGTTGTTGTTTCTTTAACCCTTGTGTTCCTGTCTGAGAAAAGGCAAAGAAACCAGGGTTATATAGGGAAAAGAGTGTCCGAGCTAATAGGCAGCCTGCAGCTGAAAGTTCACCGAGTTGAAGGGTCAGAAGTTCAGTGTCGTGCGTGAGTTCCGCCCTCGCCTTTCCTCACTTCACTCCGCTCCAGACCGATTGCTGTATGTCAAAGGCAAAAAGAGGGAGGAAGACAGAGGTGGGGGAGTAAATAGGAGCAGAGGTAGGGAGGGAGGGGGGCATAGATGAGAGAAATGATAGCAGGAGGCAAAGGAGAGGTGAAGGCCTGACCTTCCCTTCCCTGCCACGGTAACAAAAAGCAAAGCTCCTCCCGCCGCCGCCATGTACAGAGTGAGGGATGAAGGAAGAAGAAAGAGGAAAAATGGAAGGGTTGAAGGTGAATGTGGGAGGGCGTAAGGTATTTGGTGACATTGAGACTGAGGCCTGTGTGGGGCGCAGGTGTTTGGCAGCTTTGTTCACACTGGCTTATGTTTTTTTTTGTTTTAATAGGATATAGAGGAAGAAAAAACATTCATTTATACTTGAAATCTCGAATCAAATGAAAAGATTTAGAAGATAGTAGACAAAATAATGGGTTTTTAACAATACACAAAACAGTGTAAAAAAACTTATTTAAGAAATGTGATCCTACATTAGCATAAATAGTTAAACCAACATACATCAATAAACTCAATGGATGTAAACACACTAATGCAAGCATTTTTAAAGGAATCTGTGCAGACATTAGTGGCTCAGAGCCACAACAGGTTGCTATTTATAGGCCTTCTTAAAACAACAAACTTATGACTAACCCCATCAAAAATAAACTCATATCTCGTTCACCATCAGTGAAATAATAGTCCCCTTATCTGATTTTGTCCACTGCAGGAGTAATGGCAAGCGCAGTATACATTTAAAAAAAATAAAAAATAAAACAACAATAATAATAATAAATGAATCCTTAGAGAATTTGTCTGAAAAGCTGATGGGCAAATAACGACGTTAAAGATTTCCTCCAAAGGTTCATTTTCAGTTCACCATATTAATTCAATCTTTGTTGGCGACCTGCAAGTCGTGGCTCCTGGTTTCTAATTGGTCGTGAGTGTTGTAGACGTGCGTGCCCGTTGTAAAACGTCAGGCACGTTCATTTTGTTACGGTCAAGGAAATAAATATCCTCGAACTGTTTCACGTGTTCTGAACTTAATTGTAAGAAAAGAGGGAGCTTTAAGTGTGGACAGATGGCCCAAAAATCGATTAGCAAAGACACAGACAGAAAATCGTGAGCACAAATGCACCTGGTAGGTTTGTGTCTCCCTGTTTGTGATCTCGTGTCGTTTAAACTTGTTGTTTGTGATCTCTACGTGTTAAACGATACGTTCGGTTAAAACACACAGTGATAAAATATTCCCCCTTAAAACGATGGTTCGTGTTAGGGGTTTGCACGTCAGCGCGCACAGCAACGCCATTTGTGTTTATCCAACAAAAAGAAAAAGAGAAATGATCCTGAAAGAAAAGGTTAAAAATGAGAGCAAGCGAGCAAGAGATAGAAGAATCCCCCCTCCTCTGAATTCGACTGACCATTTTTCTTCAAAGTAATGACTCCAACTCAATTTGGGATGACAGGGAGGGAGAGAAAGAGAGAGAGAGGGGAGGTAAAGCAACAAAAATGACAGAAGGGGGGGAATGGTGAGAGAAGGCAGTGCGGGAGAGGTGGAAATGGCCGAATGAAAGGGTGTGGAGAAGGGAGGGGGTGTGGGTGAGGAAGAGAGGGGACGGTGGGGTGGGGTGGGCTTGGCTGTGTGCGGGGTGAACGAGAGGTCAGCGCGTCTCACCAATATTAAAATGTGTACCGGGGACGCGGGGGTGACACGCCTCGCCCGTTAAACAAAGAGTGTGCCAAACTGGCAGATTAATTTGAAAACTTGAGTCCACGCACACACACACAGACACGCAGACACAGACACACACATACACACACAACACTTAATGCCTTAAAGAGACCACAGTCTCTCCAGCAGCCCTGCTCGGTCTCCCAGAAGCCCCAAACCGCTCGCTGTAACACCCGGGAAACACCACCGGGACGCAGGCGAAGGGTTCCTAAAACGCGTAACGTCGAGGACGCGGTGAACGCACGGAGCGCGCCGCCGCCGCCGCCGCCGCCGCAGCTCTGCGAACATGACGCGTGTTTTCGCTGGATCCTCTCTTCAAACCCGACCCGGTTGTTGCTCCAGTAGTTTTGGCACCGTCGGCGAGCGTGTGCGTCCATCTGCGTGTGCACGTGAGTCGTGCCGTCCGCGGAAATGACAGCTACACTTTTTTTTCCCCCCTCAAGATATCACGAAGAGTCACGAAGAAGTCACCAAATTCAAAAAAAAAAAAAAAAACCTGTGGCGTTGAAGGCGCAGAATGAACTGAGACTTGCCTTTGCGGAGACTAATGGAAAGTAGCAGTTGGTTTGTTCGACAGCTGAAGGAGAAGATCAACGGAGAAGAAAATGCCTAACTGCGGGGAGGAAAAAAATAAGGCTGAGTCGTCGTTACTACGGTAACGCCAAAAAATGAGGGATCCGCGAGCTACAGAGAAGTGAGTTGAATTTTTTTTCAAGAAGCTTGAAACGGCTTTGTAGAGGAAGAAGATGGGTGATTTGCGTTTGGTGGTGTGTATGTGCGCGTTCCCCAGCGCACCGTGTGTGTATGTGGCAGGTGCTTTGGCCATACTGGGAGCAAGAAGACAGTCACGTGTTAAAGGAGCTGCGGCAGAGCCCACTCCTCCTTCCCTGCTCAATTTCTGACGTTTTCGTTTTTATAATAGCTAAATACGTTTTAAATGTTATTGTTCAAGGGCTATTTCCGTCGTGTTTGTAACCCGTTCTCATTTTAATGCTAAAAATTCTCCCCCTATCAATTCGAAATAGTGTATTAAACTATTGTTATATAGAAATTGGTGCATTCAATCCATTTTTGATCACTTTTAGGGGGGCTGTATTCAAAAGCTACATGTTTGAGCTGCTGTTGTGGGTGAAGGCAAGGTTGTAGCTTGTGGAAGGTTAAAGGTCATGCTGTAGAACTTTCTCCTAAGACCCTTTAAGCTATTTCAGACCAATATTCATATCTTATGAAAAAGAACCATTGCTTTGCCATATTTTATTTTAAAGTTTCAATGTCTGTCTAAGATTTTCAACACATACTAAAATCAGACTGAATTTGGGCGTGTTTGTTGTGGTTTGCGTCCTCATGCAGCTTCCTTTTTTCTTTATTTTCTTTTCGTTGGCCACACACACACACACACACACACGAGTCACCATGAGCCACGGTAATTTTGGCTGTTTCTTTTTCTCTGCTTTGGTCAGTGTCCCATGTCTGCCAATAAAAATGGCTGTAGAATAAAGGCTCCATTCCACAGGGAGCATGTAGCATCTTTGCGTGGCTGCGGGGTCCAGCTCCTCTGCTCAACACATGCTAATCTTTTCGCAGATTATGATCACAGGCCTGTTGAAATAGGCTATAAAGATCTGATTCATTTCAGCAAATAGAATTGAAACATTTGGTCACAAGCAAAATACAATTGACCTCTTTTTCCTTCATTTGAAGATCAAATTCCTGACTTACATTGCTTTGGCCATAAAGCTAAAGCTTTTTTATTCAACTGTTACCTCCCTGCTGCTTCTATTTCTGGGCACCGTGACAAGCTGCAGGCTGCTAGTCTGCCTCCTGCATACCGAGATGGTTCTACCAGTCCTATAGTTAGAGCAACGACCCCACAAAATGTATTCCAGAAAACACATTTAGGCTAGTGCTTGCCACACGGAGAGAGAGGCCTGTGCAGCACTTCATTTGCACCCCCTCGCCTACACACTTTGCATGACAATCACCAGGAGAATAGATCTTGACGTATTTTTCAAACTGCACAAAGGAGCAAAACCACATTTTTCATCTCGTCCTACATTGGCTTTTTCACCTCGGTCATATTTCAGGACGATGACAAGTGCGGTCGCTGCAGATAATGAGGCCGTTTAACCCTTCGTGTTCATTTTAATTTTCTTATTGTGGCTATAAGGGTGCTATTAAAATATCTATTATAACATACAGTTCTTTTAAAATGATGAACACAAAAGGCAGCCAGGACAACCTGACAGATGGTTATTCCTAATACATGATGTTTCACATCTTTTTTGCATTAAATTTGATTCTAAATGTCTCCGGATGCAATCTGAAATCTCACCGTCCTTTTTTAGTTATATTTTAATGAATCCACTTGAGAGATACATTTCAGAAGTAATCCCAAGCAGAGAGAGACACTTATGCAGTTAATTTCAGCAGTTTGAACAACAAACTAAATTTGTGGGCCTCAGATGAGCCAAACCTGTTAAATAGTGAAGCTACTGTGAAGTTATTTATTTACTCATCCCTCTGCCCCTCTGAATATTTTATTGCTTTACTTACTTTCTCCCACCCTGCTCTGTTTTAAAAGCAAACCTTTCAGCCTGGCAGGGAAGCTTGAGCTCGTTAGTGTTTGTGCTGTAAACCAAATTGACCCGTAATAAAAACCATATGTTTACATCCACATCAGTATCAGATTGCATTCTTTAGACTGTGTGTGTATGTGTGTGTGTGTGTGTGTGTGTGTGTTCTACAGTTACCACAGTGGTCCTTCGCCTCCTGAGAGGCGAGAATTCATGATGTTTGACTAAATGAACACCGTGCCGTAGAAAGGGATTCCGTTGGTAAAAATATCTTTTTTTAAATAGGTCTTTTCAGATGCCTTTTCAGCTTTGTCGATATTATATTTCAGGACACATTGGAGGGGATAATTTAGTCTGCTTTTATCTGATTACACCTGAGTTTGCGCAGCTCTTTGTTTGGCGCGTTGACCTTTACGGCAGCCAGAAACACAATGAGCTGAGGGTGCCGTGAATGGCTGCTGCTGACAAACTTGACAGAGGGAGGGGAAGTGCAGCAGTCAGACTCAACACACCTTGATCGATACCTGGGTGACCTGTGGCAAAGCATAGGTCAAGGTGACACGTATACGCCCAGACTTGTGCATAGAATGTTGCAGGAGTCAGACCGTTTTGGGATGATTCTTGCAGCTAAACACAGGAAAAAAGGGACAATATCTAAAACAACAAAATACAATTAGTGTCTAAAAATCCCCAAGATTAATATATATAAAACAAACCCACAAATTTGTACTTTACGTGTTTGTTTGTTGTAACAAGCTCAGGCAGAGAAATGTGTAGAATATTTATTGTTAAAAAAAAATTTCAAGTATGTGTGTATGCATCTCTGAGAAAGACTTTTTAAAAATGAACTTAAACCAGAGTTTTAGGAGAGACTTTGAGTCATTTGCCACAGTGAAGGGACGCTTATTCATTTATTCATTGCTCCATCCATTTTTCACTCCAATCATTCAGAACATTTTAATAGGACCGTGTTTCTCCTGCCAAACCATTTGTCTTTTCTTTCATTAAATTCTGCTCGTTCTCTCAGAAAGGTATACGCTTGGTCTTGCCAAGTTCCCCCCCTTTTGTTTTTTTCTTTTTAATTGTATTACTTCTATAATTGAAGTTCAAATTTGTGTGCCTATTTGGCATATAAAAAAACTTTAATAATATTTCGTTTTGAATTTATGAAATAAAATAGTAGCATTTATTTCCATGCTTCTTAAAACGAATTACAGAAATGAAACACTTGTTATAGTTGAAAAGATTAGATCAAATATTATCGAACAAATTATCACATTTCGGAATCGCTAGTTTATTTAAATCACGTTTACCGGTCAAATAAAGAATTACCAGTTTAATGCACACAGCCGTTTAATTAGGCCTTATTTTTACAAATATGATTTATTGGAATTTATTCCTTTCTCTTTTCTTCTCGCGCAGTTTGTTGCCGCTTCAGCTCCACCAGCACGTCGTCGTTTTAGGGATTGCATCACTTTTAAGAAATAAAAATGTAATAATATTTAATAATTCAATACCGTTATTTTGTTTACGTGAAATCAACGCAACAGTCGCCCCTGACTTCCCGGAAGTGTCACCGCATTTTAACTTTATTTCCCAGATCCCCCACCTGCAGTGCAGAGGTGAGGGGTCAGAGACTGTAAAGATGGATATTCCAGTGTGGCTGCCGCGGGGAGTTTATGGTGGCAATAATATCCATCGACGGTGTAAACGCGTCCCTCCAGAGAGCCACTGTCTTCTATATCTACCCTGTAGATCCGGATTTGTGTAAAAATCATTAAAGCAATCACAAATTCGCTTCTAGGGGAGTATATAGTGGATTTATACACGACGGCAGCGATGGAACCAAGGTAGAAGGGAATTATTTTTAATTTCCTCTACGTCACACCTTTATTTGTTGTAGTTTTTGTTATAAATGTATTAATGGTAGGTAAAAAAAAATGTGATTCATCAAAGAAAATAATTGTTTTTTTCTTAAACATAGAACAAATGGCGTCTATTTGTGCACTTTATTGATGGTTATTCGATGCCGCGGCTCATGTTTGAAAGGGAAAAAAATACTGCTGGTGTGTGTTTCATCGCTGAAGTGAAGGAAACTCATTTCAAGTTTGCTGCAATTTATTTTTTCGATCGTCACAGTCGCAGCAGTTTTAAAGGCCAAGCCCAGGTTGAATTGGAGTCTTTTATTTATTATTTGTCTTGATGAAAAATGATGCGGCCGACTTTACTCTTCATCCAAGAAGGCGCACTGGGGGGTGGGGAGGAGAGGGGGGTGGGGGGGGGGGGGGGGGGGGGGGGGGGGGTGTGGAAGGTCGATTTATACACGGTCAATTTTCTGGAAACAAAGGCCTCGGATATCTCCATCAACTTGTCTGCTCCGTGTGCGCGCACCTTTAATGCAGGGAAGTGCACATGTTTGCACGTTTGTGGGGTTTGGGGCCTAAATTAAAATTGAAAAACTGCTGTATAAGCGTATTATTTAAGGGATTATTATAAACATTCATGTGTGCTATAGAAATTCGTTTTTGTTATGTTTATTTAAAAAGATAAAATATTGACGCCAGGGACTGGAAACTGTACTATTATGTCGATATTTGGGAAAAAAACAAACCAAAAAAAGCAGCCTTTACATATGTGGGGGCTGCATAAAGGTGAAGAAGCCTCTGTTGGTGGAAAACAAAGAGCGTCACTCGGTGCAGTAATGTATAGCTCAAGGGCAAAACCAGTCACGCAATATGGATCGGACATATGGTCCCACCATGGCTAAATAATGGCAAAACCAGGCATAGCCTGTTTGTTCATGCACAGCAAATGAAGGTCTACCTGAGGGTGTATTACTATGCAAAACGAGTTGAATATGGAACAGGCGCGTGTCGGAGCAACAGGGTTTAGCGAGGAGAAGGAGAAGTGGTGCTGGGATTTTAATGCAAAGACCTGCTGGTGATTTAGGAGGCCGTGCAACCTGAATTAGTTGATGAATTTTCTATCGATCCTAAACAAGGCAGATTTATCTCTGACATGCTGCTGCTGCTGCTGCTGCTGGGTGGCAGCCCAACAGGCCACTTCTCCACTCCCCGTTATTAGCGATTTAAGAAAAAGAAAAAAGAAAGAGGGCTTTGGCAAGCACGTCTGCGCACACACCCAAATATATACGCAAAGGGTGGCGCAGGCGCCACTTTAAATCCCCCCGAGCACCATTTTCTCTTGTTCTTGTATCTCGACTTTTTTATTTGAAGTTCCAGTCACGGTAAAGGGTTCGTTAGCAATGAAAGAGCACTTGTCATCTGCACTGTACTCTGCTGCTCGTGCGTGTCTGAGCGCGTTCTTGTAACTTTGTTCTAGTTTTACCTGTTTCTATCGCAGAATACATGTGTATCCAAATAGTAAAGATAGAGGGAGTGGTCATTTGTGTGTGCATGTGTGTGTGTGTGTGTGTGTGTGTGTGTGTGTGTGTGTGTGTGTGTGTGTGTGTGTGTGTGTGTGTAGGGGGAAGTGTATTGTAAAACCATGAACACCCTCAGACTGTGGCCATATGATGATGCGCGTGTGGGGGCCGTGTGTATACGCTTAATCCCATTTCCTTATCCGGGGACCGTTTAGGAGCCACGCCATTGGCTTGTCCTCGTCACGTGGCTTCTTAACTTTGTTCACTTGACAGAAAAGTAGGAGGGTTCAACGGAACAGGAATAAGCGAAGAGTAAAGGGATGAGATATAAATTTTAGTTATATATTTTCCGAGTAGGTGCAATTCCACAAAAAGACTGAAATTAATGGCCATGAGCTCCTATTTGATCAACTCCAACTATGTGGACCCGAAGTTCCCACCGTGCGAGGAATACTCACAGAGCGACTATCTGCCCAACCACTCTCCGGACTATTACAGCTCCCAGAGGCAGGAGCCTGCTGCTTTTCAGCCGGACTCTCTCTACCACCACCACCCACACCAGCAGCAGCGAGCCGAGCCGCCTTACACGCAGTGCCAGCGCGCAGGGCAGCCCGCCTCCGTAGTCATGTCCCCGCGGGGTCATGTCCTACCCCCGTCCGGACTCCAGACCACTCCAGTGCCGGAGCAAAGTCACCGCTGCGAGTCGGTGACACCCAGCCCGCCTCCGCCGCCGTCTTGCGGCCAAACGCCCCACAGTCAGGGCGCGTCGTCTCCCGCCAGCACCCGTAAAGACCCCGTGGTTTATCCGTGGATGAAGAAAGTCCATGTGAACATCGGTAAGTGCCACAGGCAAACTTCTTCCTCTCTCTCCCCTCTCTCTCTCGTTCGCTGCGCCTTTGTACTGCATGCTGCTGTTCGCCATGCACTCTTCAAGGTGTCCACCGTTAAAATCTACGGCTTAACCTCCCTGTTTTCTCTTACAAGTAGATGAGTAGCCTGTGGGTCAAGATTTACGATCGTCTGTTTGCAAGGCCAATATAATTACACCCTCCATAAATTTTTATTACACCTCTTCGCTGAGGTGCCTTTTGAAGTCCTATCTCGGGCTCATCTACTCTTAATTCCTCGCCTTATGACAACTCCAACCGAGCCCATAAGTTAGCTTTTATGCTCTGGTAATTTGATTTTAAGTGGTCGGGTTGTATAAACGGTGTACTTTACTTTGCGGAGCCTTCGTGGTTCCAGCAGAGGCGAAGTTTTATGGCAGCTGAAATATTCATGTTTATAGAGGCAGTCGTAAAATACTAATGTGAAACCGTAAAGCTCAAGTTTGTTATGGCTCCTCTGTAGTGCTGCGGACGCGCAGCCTATTGCGCTCTGGCGTAACCGAAGCGCATTTTCGCGCAGCGAGCGAGCAGCACGTTAGCAGCCAACATGTACGTCTCTATACCGAGCAATCGACTTCAATTGTATACGTTCCTCTGTTTGAGCTACCCTGCAGCCGAGGTGCAGTTCTCTTGCTGTATTCTGCGTTTGAATCATTACCCATTCGGCAATTCGGCTCCGTCGTGCAACAGCTGCACCCCCACAAGCAGTTTATGCAAGATAGACAATTCTCCCACCCTGATTTTTAGACCGTGACAAGCCGGCATAAGATCACTATCAGGGAAAACGACCTGCACTTTTCTATGTATTGCTGTCTCGTTGTTACTGTCGTCTGTTGATATTTTCCGGGATTCCTCTTGCGTGCGCGGACGTGTCAGAACAGCTGCAGTTTTACGCCTTGAAGCGCAAACGCGGACTCGGTTTCCTCTTATATCACAACATTAGGACACCGGGGTCACACCGGCAGCACTGCGGGGATTTCCACCGCCACCAGGCCTAAAAATGACTTTTGACAATGTATTTATGACAAACACCGCAATGAAAACAAAAAAAATCCTGTTTTCAGATACGCCGCGTCATAAAAGAGCGTTATCATCGTGATGCAACGTTATTTTCATTATAGTAGATAAAGTGATCACTTCTTTCTTTTTATTCCTGCTGTGACATTGGATTTATAGCTTAATGGTTTCATTGTAAATAGCTGAATAAAATATAATTCAGGGTTAGTGTAAATTTAGCGCGAGACGATGTTCCCGGGCTCCGATTCATAAATATAAAAACATCGTTATTATGCATTTTCGTATTCTTTACATGCAAGAATTAGCACAGTCAGGTGAAGCAAATTCGATTTTATTGTGTGCACTGTTGTGTTTAAGGAACGTCTGATGAGCATCTGTTCTCATTGTTCTCACACAGTGAGCTCCAACTACACAGGCGGCGAGCCCAAGCGTTCGCGGACGGCCTACACCCGCCAGCAGGTCCTGGAGCTGGAGAAGGAGTTCCACTACAACCGCTACCTGACACGCAGGCGCAGGGTGGAGATCGCGCACACGCTCTGTCTGTCAGAGCGCCAGATCAAAATCTGGTTCCAGAACCGGAGGATGAAATGGAAGAAGGATCACAAGCTCCCCAACACCAAGGTCCGCTCCGGGTCAACCAACACAAACTCCCAGGTTCTGACTGGTTCCCAAAACCGCACTGGACCCCTATAGCCGGCCGTGACACTTGTATGATTTATGCCCCGTCCCTTGCGGTCCCTGATTGCGAGACCGAATGCCGCAGCGGCAGCCATGCTTCTGACCACCCGAGCCTGCACTTTGGACCGGAATAACGCCTTTGCTCTGGAGGAAAAGATGGATGTCATGGCCGCCTCTTTGGTCTCGATCTGTGCTGAGACTGCAGACTATACCGTATCACAATATGAAATGCGCGTGGGGGTAGGGGATTTCCCGCTCATAAAAAAAACAACATGAACAAAAGAGAAGACAGAAACTGAAAGAAAATATTGCGGCAGCTTCTTTCCTTGGACTCCCTCTCTTTCTGCCTCTCACTGTGTCTCCCTCGCTGTCTCTTTTTTTTATATTTCTGGCTTTTTACACCCCACCCTCACTTATATATATGACAGCGCATAAAACGCTAGGCCGAAGGTAATGTGCCCCCGTGCGCATGTTTCTTTCCATCAGCCTTTTCTCCCCCCCCCCCGTGCCAGACTTTTTGGGTGAAGATGGATCCTCGTTTTCATCTTTAATCATGCCAAACTCGACTCCCATTTGTCATGTTTACTCTGCGGGTACAAAGCAGAGGGGTGAACCGCGGCTCTGCCCATTACCCCTCGCCCCTTACCTCTCCCCAAACCCCGAGCCATCATCCTCCCACCCTGCTCCGGCACGCATGCACATGAAGCAAATGGAAGGCTCGGTTTTGTGCAGAGAAGTATTCTTTCAGTTTCAGACTCTACAGGCGCTGTTATCTCTGTTCGCCTTTCATATATATAACCTCCAGATCCGTCACGACACTTTTAATGTAACAATTGTCTTTTATGCCATTTTGGTATTGTTTCATGGTAAAACAGGTCTTTAAAATGAATCATTTTCATTTTTCATCCAGAATTGATTGTAGAAATGACGCTATTATTGAAAATGCAGGAAGCTTCTTTTTTTTTTTTTCTTTTGTCGACCGTTTGAGTTTTATTTTTTTATGTTGTATACAGGGAACCAGACTGACAGGGTGAAAAAAATGAACTATTTTTCTTTTGCGTCCCAAAAGGGTTTATAAAGCTGCCTAAACAACGGGTTCTAATATTCAAACCAAAATTCCGCTACCAGTATCTCGTGAACACAAATATAAACTCCGCACTACACAATGTACTACCTATTACCTCAGTTGTACTGATATCTGATATATATATATTTTTATTTTGATCCTCCTAATAATTTCCCTCACGTTCAATGAAGTGACAGCTTTCCAAGCGTTTTATATTTTATAGTTGTGTGATGAGTTATGATAATAATTATTGCGTACCTAAAGTGTCATCCGTTTTTAATGTGGAAAATATAATAATTTAATTATAAATAGTTGTTCTGGGCTGGGACATTGTGAAAAGGAGCATTTTAATTGCATGTCTGAAATGTGTTGATTTATTTTTTATATATATATATTTTCAGTTTTTTTTTCCTCGCCTCATTTTTCGCCCATGGAATCGCGCGCACTTCTTTTATTGTTCTCTCTATTTTGTCATTTTGTGCCACTTTCTTAGATATTCTTTTCTGTAAGTGACTTGGCTTAAAACTGATTGCTGTTTTATGTACATTCCAAAGATGCGTCTCTGTCGTTCTAGAAGATGAATATGATAAAAAAAAAAACAAAAAAAAAAAACAGTGTTGACCATATGTTCCTCCGGTTTGTGAGTTACTCCTGTCTGCTTATGCCTCCACAATGTCTACCTATTATTTGTAAATACTTCATAGACATGTAAATAAACGGCTAAAAAGGCAAAAAGCTTTGCTTTGGTTATCGCTAGTTTTTCGGGTTAAAAGAAAAACACCCGGTCATCCGGATTCAGTTCATTTATGGACTTCATAATACGATCTACGCAATATCCGGAATGGTTTGCAACTTTGGAACTGGACAATGGCGCGAATGTCTTCTCTCGTTGAGGTTTAATGGCATTTAAATCGTCCGCTCCGGCTCCCCTTCGTGTGCGCACAAATATTTTCATTAAATTTCAATGTTGGTTTTGTCTATAGCCCGTCTTGAGAAATCAGCACCCTGCGATGATTAATCTGTGCCGGCCGTGAGTGATCTTGGTACATTACGTCCTGTAATCTCGTTTTAAATCACAGACCGTCCCTCCGTTTCACTCTCGTTCTCCTGTTAATTTAACGGCTGCTCAGACTTGCCTCCACCGGTCAGAGAAAGTATGGGACAACCCCCACCTTCCTCCTCTGTTCCTTATATCTGAAAAAGCATTAAATAGTTTCTTGGTTCATGTTCTTTTAATGCTTTAATGACTAATTTTCGTACGATTTTCCCCTTGCTATCGGTGTTTTCTGGACCGCTGTTGAGCGCGCATGTGTGTTTATTTTTTTATATATTACAAAAAGGGAGCGTGCCGGCGCCATAGCTCAAACTCTGACAACCAAATAGATAATCAACAAGACGAATGGCTTCTTTTGTAAGGCGCGGCTCCTGTATTAATTTTCATTTTCTTTTCTTAGAGCAGGTATCGAAAAATATAGAGCAAGAGGGGGGAGAGCGAGAAAATAGCATTTCTGCCGATGAACTTTAAACAAAAAAAGTGTGCCCCCCCAAATTGGTCTGCTCGTATTCCTCGGCCCAGAGAAGATTCTCTATTACTCGTTGGCTGATTTCTCCCTGGGCCCCTTGCCACAGAGTCTCCCACTGCCCATTTATCTGTTTTCTTCCTGTTTATGAAGGGCTCCCCTGCTATCAAACTGCACACCTATAGACTCCAAAACGGTAGCACCGAGCTGTGACTTGTGTAAGCTTGTAAAGCTACATTTAAAGCATTTCATTGACAATAATTTTCAAAAATCCCTTTATTTTAATTTTGCACATCATCCTGCTTCGCTCTAAGGTGACTACTTCTCCGGCGCATTTCCTGTGTATTAATTTGTTCCAGTTGCTCCCGACCAACCATATGTTGTGTCTTTCTTTTGTGGTGAACACCTTATGGTTTAATAGCCTACCCTTTCCTCTGCACACACACAGGCCCCCAGGCTCTATTCCTCTCCCCACATAAGATAATATTTTTTTTGTCAGAATGCTGTAATTTTCACTGCACACCAATTGTCCTATATTGGAACATCTACCCGCGCACACCCCCCACCACAATATCCACACACATGCACAAACATATGTGCCTCCACAATAACCCCTAAAGCCCCCTGAGCACTCGCAGCCTGGGTTGAAATAAATGAATTTGCGTGCAGGGTGACACGGCACACAATAAAATCTACTGAGGAATCTTTATTCTTTTTTTAGCCTCCTTTATCAGTGGGGCCTTCTGCTGCTTCTTTTAATGTGAATGGGAGCAGATTTTAGTCAGGACGCCCCTCCACCATTGCCACCTCCACACGCCTGAAAAAGTTCACAGTGGGGGAAGGCACCGCAAGAAAAATGCGAGAATTATACAAGACCAATCATTAATCACGTGTACTCCTTTAAACACTTCTTCTCCTTCTCTATTGTTGTCCGGCAGCCTCACACAAGACCCCTTCTGCCAGGAGATGGAGAGAGGGCAAGGAGCACAGCGGCAGACAGCAGGAGAAAAGGAAGACGTCTTGGAAGACACTTGGAAGAACACCCCCCGCCCTTCTGACACCATCGCCGCCACCGCTGTCACCGCTCGTCTCACGCACGCGCGCGCGCACATCTACACACTCACAACCATGGTGCACCTCCAATTCCCACCCATCAGATATTTTCCAACCCAGAAGTATCCAACCCTTTGGGAAAAAAACTTTTCTTCCTCATTTGAAAGAAGAAGAAAGTCCACGCTAAGAAATTTGGTAACTCAGCACTGCGCCAGAGTCTGACAGTGAACAAGATGGCTCTGCAGTCCCTGCAATCTAAGGTAAAAGGCTCTGGATTTTTCTTTCTTTTCCCCCCTCCACCTTGAAGTAACATTTGCCTGCAGGCTCTCTGGCGTTTTTATGGTTTTATTGCCCCCGTGCATTTGGTGAGGTCAGACAAAGGGGGCATCTGCGGGCTTTGATTTCCAAAGGTATGTCTGCGAAGGTGTTTGTTTGCTGCGGAGAGTACGGAGAGTGTCTTTTTGGAGTGTCTCTGGGCTGCGTTTGTGCAACTGTTTCCATTCCTCTTTGCCATGCTGGTGTCACTTCAGCGCCTGGATGCCACTCACGAGGCCTGCCGCTCCTCAGCATCTGTCGCTGTGCACAAAATGTGCTTTACGCATTTGAAGCGTGTCACTAGGGTGAGGAGCAATATGTGTACTGGAGTTTGTAAAATGTCTGTTGTGTGTCTTGGTTTTTGGGGGGGATTTATCACCCTGTATATTGCAACTTTCTCCCTCACTAACATAATAGGCAGGCTGGCGAGACATTACAGAACTCAGAAATTCAGAAGCTATGGAATTTTTGACAGAGTAGATCTTACGAATAATTCCCACTTCACATTGAGTCCGTTGTGCTTGTTGGGTCTGTGGTTATAAAGAGCTGCAGAATTTAATGAGATATTGTTCTGTGTGCGCGTTTTGGTCGGCCAGGTGCAACGAGGCAACCGAGACCGCACTATGAATATGGATTATATGGTCCGCGCTCCGAGAGGAGGATACAGGGGGGAGGAGTGCAGGGGTGAAGAAGAAAAATTAAAAGAACCAGCAGAGCTCTAGTTAATGAATATTCTCACTGTTGCTCTCCAAAACAATTTGCCTCAGTCACAAACGATCGACGAAGCTTTCCAAATGAACTGAGAAACGATCGCCGATGGCCATATACGTGCCCAGGCCTCTGGTATCTGCTGAGGCGAGCAGCAGTGGCCTCAGGAAGCGCACTCACTCCTGTTTGACCCCTTCAGAAATCAATCTAGCCGCAATTAAAAACAAAAGGGCAGCCGTTCTGCTGTAAGAGCTCCGGCCTCTCGTGGGGGATGCAGGCCACGGCGTGATGCCATGCATGGAGAAGTAAGAGAATCAGATGAGGAAAATATAAGCTGTGGGTATTGAAGAAAATGTAAAGAGATTGGAGAAAAAAGCGAAAAAAAATCGATGGTCTACAGGGGCAGAATGGCCAAGCTGCGGCCAGAGAGGGTTCAACTAGGGGACATGTTTTTTTTTGACCGATGAGGTCCACTGGCTCTGAAGCCAGAGGCTGACCCGTGGTTACCCCCTCCCGCACACACATACACACAAGCATGCACTGGTCCCCCTTGACCTCGCAGTGCTGCTGGACTCTTCGCTCCCTCGGACATTCCCAGACCTCCGGAGCCTCCGGGGCACTTAGTCATAACAAACTAGTTCAGGGCACTGTAACCCGGGGACATGGTGGCGATATCTCGGTTTTCTACTCCCAGACAGACAGACAATGAGACAAACAAGGTAACCACCTGGTCCAGGAGGTCAGATGCAGGTCACTTAACAAAGCTCACTGTACTGTACTAACCAATTTATCTACCAAACAAAGAGTCACACACTTCTGTTGTTTAACAATGCGCCTTGAGACACGGCATGATTTGATTAGAGGGTCAGCCGAGCCTCTCGAACTGGCTGAGGCACCCAAAATATGTATCCTGATGATGGACATGTTGTTGACAGCACAGCCCCAGTCTAAACAGAGCCTGCCCCTCATGATGGCCTGGATGAAAAGCTGCTAAAAAGTGACTGCTAGCCCACTCCAGGCAAGTTTGCATGGTACAATGAAGAGAATGATTTGATGTGATCATATTCATTAGGAAGGAAGGATTCACACCATGCAGGGCATCAAATGAAATACAACACTGCTTGTTTCAGTGGAAGAGGGATTGTGTGCAATTCAGCGAACTGCTGCTACCATTATTTGCTGGCGATCATTTTTCAGCCTGGTAATCTGACCTGTGTGTGTGCATGTGTGTGTGGGCATGTGAGTGTGCTGATTACTCAAAGGGACAATGAGATAAGGGGAAATGCTATTGGACAGTGTTCTTGTGCTTATGCCTTCAAAACGTTTCCTTGAAAAGCTTTGGGGTTTCTCGTCATTGTCCAGGTCACATTGATAGTCTCAGATCTTTCACTACATGCTGATGGAACGCCACACCTGTGGCCATTAATAACCATATTTCTTCCACTGAATGCTACAGGAAGGAAGTGCTTCTGTGTTGTGTTTAAATCTGGCCAGTGGTCACACAGCCTTTTATCATAATGGTCCCTGATATAAAGCCTACTGTACCTGTGTGATACTTTTGTTTTGTTTCCTCGAGGTTCCACATCAAATAGGTGTAACCCCCCATATGTTTAGCAGAGAGATTAACTCACTTTTTAAAGATTTGTATAAAAAGTGTAGCAGAATCTCCGGCACCTCTAAAATAATAAAGGTTTCCTTGCTTTTATGAATGGCCCAATAGAAACAGTTGGTTCTACATGATAATACTCCATTTGCTTCACATTTAACATCCTGTGAACAGTGATAACTCTCATTCAGGTGCGACCTGACCTTTGTGAAGGGAGACGGAAGATCTGATGACTGAGATCGATGTGCACACCACCTTATGCATATGAAAAATAGAACTGATGTGTGTTTTTTTTAATCTCATTAATTATATAGTGAATACACTAGGTGGTCAAAATGTCACTATATAACCGGCTGTGGTGGGTTTAACAAAAAATACTTGAATATACTACTCTGAATATCTGGAAAATGACTAAATTTCTTTCACAAATTCAATTTTTAATAAACAATATATATATATATAGTAAATTAGAGGACCCATTGCTGTCTGTGCTGAACTCCACTTTCAGGTTTTTTCCCAGACTTTCTGCCCAGGTTGCTTCTGCATCTTCGTCTGGATTGTTTTTACTTTATCAGTAGCTCCCATAGCCTCTCTTGTTGTATCTCTCCCCAGATTGTCTTTCTGTAATCTCACTGGGGGTTGTGGTTAAATAACAGTGAAATAAAAGCATGAAACCATTAAGGAAGGGTCAGGCAGCCAGATGTGAGCCAGCTTTCACCCTGACCTCCAGTGTGTGTGCGCGCGTGTGCGCAGATGATGGTCTTTGCAGGGGTTTGGGGAGACTTTCCATCTGATGTTTCAGCAGCAGTTCGCAATGGACGCTGCAGACTTCCAAACAAGAATTTCGAGATAACTCGCGAACATGATCTGCAAACGCGCGTAACAGTCTGGCACGAAGGCAGCAATGAATTCCCTCGCCTTCTCTGGCTTCTACAGTCTCGCTGCGGTTTACTAATTACCAGACAAATCTCCTGCGCGCTAATATTTTCTTCCCTCGCTTTTGCGCTGGTTATGGGAACGCTGCCCGAAAAATTTATTATTCCGGAGAGCGCGAGGAGCAGAGGAGGTCACGGTGCAGGCGCGCGAGCTGCAGGAGGAGGTCGTCACGAGAGATATATGGCTGCCAGGCTTTTACTACTGCACTGCACTGTGCACGCGTGTGCGCTGTAAAGAGAGCGTGCGGGCCATTTAAAAGTAGACATGGATTGAGTATTAAAAAGAGGAAGCCAGATAATGGCTGCCAAGATGTTCATGCACTTTATTTCCATAATTCAGCCTCATCTGGTGTAATTTAGTAGCAATCTGCATAAGGTTATCAGCGTGTTTGAAATTACCATCGTTCAAATCCTACATCAAAGCAGTATCCTTGAAAACTGTAAACTCTTAGGCATCCTGCTAAATTCTGCTTTAAGCGATCACCGAAGCACCATCTCGACATTATTTTAAGCGTCACCTATGAAGCCCTCTGTCGATTTGTAAATATGGTTTTCTTTACTGTAGTGATGGTGCTTCTTGATGCTACATTTAGTGTCAACACAGCCCTCACCGTGCAGCGATCAGGCAGTTGTTTGTTGCAGCAGCCCTCATATCCGTTAGATGTGAGTGATAAATAGGCGTCTGTGGCCTGTGTGACTAATGGCGGAACATTAAGCTGCTGCGAGCATATTGATACTCAAACAACCCTTCTGCCGCTGCTGGCCCCTCTTTAGCTTTTATACTTATCAATATCCTAATGACAAGGACGCAAAGTAGCCGCCATGTGTCGCGGGTCACATCAGCAAATGTTATTATAAAGAGAGAGGGCAAGAATAAAAATTAAATCTAAATAAAAAAACATCAACGCGATAAAAAAAAAAAACAACAACAAGAGCGCAAATAAAATTTTAATCAGGATTAAGTTTGTGTTGGAGCACGTCCAAGAGGTTCTTGAGATTGTTCGCAATTTGGGACATGAAGCAGAAAATCAGTGCTTGAGAGGGTCAGCAGTAAGAGCTGAAATGTTAGACGTATTAAATGTAACGGATCTCTAATGGAAGGCTCTCTGTTAGACTATAAAAAGTCAACAATAGTGAAGCGGTTCAAGTGTCACTGATCCTGTCATGTCTGACAACAGAACATGTCACAGCAGCTCATTGAATTGAACTGTACCTCTATTGTTGGAGTTACGCTGGTTCAGATATCTTAATCCTTTACCCTAATTCCAGCAACAAATATTACCTCCCAACCCACGAGTGTCCAAATGATGTATAATTAAATAAACGACTCGTGTTTAATTAGATATCGATTCCGATTGAGACATCAAAACAAAGAAAACTATATAATAGATTACTGGAGCCCGCAGCGGGGGGGAGTCAAGCTTCTCTTTCAGGAATGTAGCTTGTGATACCGGTCGGGGATGTCTCCGTTCTAGATCCAACAGAGGGAAGACCTCGGCGGAGGAAGAATATATTTCAAAAGAGAAAAAAATGTGCGCTCGCTGCCTGCGAGACAGATTTACGAGCGTTAGTAAAAGGCGAAATGTCGAGGCTTAGTAAATCAATCTCTCATTTCTCTCTATGTGCTCTCCAACTCTTTTTGGAGTTGCAATTCCAATGCTTATATAATAATAATAATAATAATAATAATAATAATAATAATAATAATAATAATAATAATAATGGCGTGGACGTTAACTTGTCAATTGTAACAGAAGCGCATTTAAGGTTTAGTTCTTTTTATTCCGAGTCTAGTTAATCATTACGGAAGAAGAAGAATCTACCTGTCTTAATCCATCACGGCCCAAGATTCCCACAAGATCTCATAGAACTCCAACATCTCTCCAATTATTGGCTTTTATTCAGCGGACAGCGTTAGTTTTATCCCGCATTATTAAACGTTAGACTCACTGCAGACTATGGCTGGGCCATAAATCACAGTTTTATACTGTTTTAAAATACCACGTCTGAATATGGGGTAAATACGGGGTAAAAAATATGTTTTTATTTCTGATGATGCTTCGTCATAAGGCATTTTACATTAAACTAGATCTTTCAGGGTAAGAAAATTACTTCAAAAAAATATTTTCGCAGCATAATTTGCTTTCCTTTGTCAGCGGGAGCTAAAGCAGAAAGCCCGCTAATGATTTACCTTCACCCTTACATCCTTGCTGTTAAAACTGTCTCTTCCTGACCGGCTCTACGTCGCACACCCATCAGAAATCGGATGTTTAGACTATGGAAATGGTTCAGAGTGAAATCATTTCTCTTCCAGCTGTGCCAGTTTTACAGAGCTGTTTTTCTCCACTTCTGTTGTCGGCCGGCGCAGGTCTCTGATGCTACTTATCTTTGCTGTTGTTTCACACTGTGACTACTATAATTTATGGCCGTCATTACAGACGCCATCATCACCACCGCAAATGTTTGATTTCAATCTTCTTGTGGGCAAAAATCTGTGAGAATAGCCGCCGAGCTGGGATTTTGAAGTTTAAGGGCGCATTTGCACCACACCAAATCAGAATAAATAAATTACCACCAACTGTTTGATAAAGTGTTTGCTATTGCTTAGTCTTTTGATGACTTCGACATATTGTGTGTTTTTATGAAATTGTCTCTCCCTCCTGATCTCAGCAACCAGTTTTGGCTAGTTGCTATTTATATGAAACGTTATTAGCAGGCCATTTAAAACACATTTAAATCAAATAGTTTTCATGGATAATCCTGTTGTAAGTATATAAAATATATTTGTATGATTATTTTTTAGTATAAGGCAGGCGGAACAGCGAGCTCCTGTAGGTCATTGTTTGACCTTGAAGTATTTTTTTACTTGTTAACAACGAGAGGCTAGAGGGTTCGCCTCTCAGACAAAACGCTGTTTCAGACTCCAAGTCCATTGTTCTTTATTCAGATAGAACCCTGGCTGAGAGAAACCCGGAGACCGAGCACCAAAGTATTCCAACGTCCCTATTGTTGGTGCCCTTCATGGCCTCGCAACGGGGGCTTCTGTCTCTCCAGTGGTTTTTCGATTGTCTGTCTCTGTCCACTTGCTAGAAGCATCTTTGTCTCTTTGTGTCACCTCTTTGCTACCTGTCTCTTATACTCAACATTCTAAGATATTAATTTCCAAAAACCTCACTGAATAAATCCCTTCGCCCACAGACTTGTTAATGTGATGAAAATAAAATATGTGCCTTCGGACGGTTCATTATTTGGATGTAATTCATATTCTCAGAAAATAGATCACTTGAGCCTGTATTTTACCATCTATCAGTCAGTACAATGTAAAAATTTACCACCTAAATATTAAATATTGTTTTGTTATTTTGTGGAAAATGAAGCGCCGTTCATGATACGCACGCGGCCTGACCGCAATTTCCCACCGCCAATATTGAAATAGCCTGAAAACTGATTCACGAGGATATAAGACAAGACAAAAAGGAGTTTCCCCTCTTTCCTGACCTGAGAAAGACGTGACAGTGAGGAATACACAGAGGTCTGAGGCGTGCGCTCATTTTTTTCTATTTTTGAAAAACGAACATAGCTGGTGACAATCATATTTTATCGTTTTCACTGCGCATCTATCATCTGCCCGCACCTGCTTTACGTTACAGCACGCACGCGAGCACGTTTCCTGTCACTGAAATATTTAACTGAGAGGTGAACACAAGTTGCTCCCCATTGTTTAAATGTTCATTTATTTTAAACCATCACACAGCACTTTTGCGCACACGCACTGATTTGAATGGGTCCCACCAACGGAGAGGCGCATGGATCACCCCCACACTCACCACCACCACTCCCACCCCGTCCCCACAACACACGTACACCACACCCCCCGACAAGATGGTCACGTGATTCATTAAATAATTAATGCAGAGGTTGCAGAATGGATGTCTATCGTCAGAAATATATCGGTAAGACATGGTGCTGCTTCAGTGTGTCTGACGTCGAAAATCCAACTGTCCTTTAAAAAAGAACAACTACAAGCCCCCTATAGCAGGAAAGAGAGGGGGAGTGAGATAGAAAAAAGTGAGAGAGGAAGATAGGGGAGAAGAGGAGACACCGAAGAACGCCACGAAGAGAGAGAGAGAGGGGTAGAGAGAGAGAGGGAAAAAGAAAAGAGTGAAGGAGGCTGCAATAAAACAAATTTGGACGTTTGTGCGTCTTGTCGCTGTGGACACTGTGAGTATTGCGGAAGGAAGGGGACTGCATGGGGGGAAACCACTCTTCTTCTGCTGCTTCTTCCTCGTCATCTCGTACGCCGCTGCGCCGCCTTCGCCTGCATCCTCTCAGTGAATTACAGGCTATTTTAACAGCGTGGTAAATATGCCCCAACAATACCCATCTTTTACCCTCTCATCGTGCATGTTGCTGCGGTGTTGTTTACACATCGCCCCCTACTCATCATCATCATCAGCCATTGTTTATAGGTGAAGCGGATGCAGCCTGTAAAGCGGCCAGAGAGAGAGGGAGGGAGAGAGGGAGGAAAGAAGGATCACCACAACGTTAGCCGATGGCTGTTTATATTTTAAGAAGCACTTGGATATTCTCCTCTATCTTTCTCCCATCACCTCCTGTCTGCCTCTACATCTCTCTCTATCTGCCACACTCTCTGTCCATCCCTCTCTCTCTCTCCCTCTCACTCCCCCTCTTTTCTCCCCGACCAGCTACTTCTCTTGATTTATGGTGAGGCAGTGTGTCAGCGTGCGGCCGCGGCTGCCATTGTGTGTTTGTGAAGGAGTGCTGTTGTTTATGATGCTGCCCACGATAAATCATGTTTTTCTCCGCCGTGGGAAGACGGTGGTGAGGGGAGAAATGACGGCCGATGTACCGATGATACACCAGAACGAGGAACAGGATCTGGCTGCGGCCGCTGCAGGATCTACTCAGAGTTCTCCTCTTTCTGTTCCGGTTTTCATCTATCTCCTCCTCCATACGCTTCACTTTCATGCCCGCAAACACACCCTCTGCCACCATTTATATTTGATTTCTACCGGTTCTTTTTCCGTGTGCTCAGTGGCTGGCTGTAGGTCCAGGTCTTGAATGACTGTGGTGATCACTTAACGGGAGATTTGTAAAAAAAAAAAAATCGTGTACGGGGCACGCCTCTGCCGCCATGAACGCTCATAAAAAGGACATACCTGCCAGGAACAGCTTATCTGACTGGCCGGGAGGTGCGAGTGAAACCAAGTCTCCCGGTATAGCGCTGAACGCTTATGACACCGGCTTGCAGAGTTAGCCTCTCTGCTCCAGGATGAGCACGTTTTGGAAACTTTTTATGCATCATTAAAAGTAAACAATAAGAAGAAAACGGGAAACCACGTCGAATGTATCGGGGTGCTTTTCAGCACAGAATTGGTCACTCAGCAGTAATTGTCAACCAGCCTGTAGACGGGTCAGACTTTTCCTTCTCCCTCTTCATGCACCCCCCCCCCCCCCCCAATATGTTTTATTTGAATGTCTGCTGGAGCGCCATCACTCATGTCAGCACTCAGAGTCTCTGCCTTTGCTCAGAGTCCTCACTGAAAAGCCCTGTTCTTTAAATGTGCCTTTGGAAACGGAGCGGCGCGCTGCCCCTTCCGTGTGTTTTATTCACGTGGGCCAACACTCGTTAGTTTCGATGACGTGGCTCGATTCACGTTTTAGATTTTCTCGTGCGTCTGGAAAATCACGCGCAGTTAGCTGTGGTGCCATTTTAAGACAATCTAATTGCATCCAGCAAGTGAGATTAAATTAAAAGGGGTGGGTGGTAACATAATTCTATCGGATAATCCCATAAATCACAGCAGTAAACAACGCTGTTGTTGTTTGGCTGTTAGGACAGAGAATGGTGTGTGTAAAGTGCCGTAAATACAAAGAACACTGAACTCAGCATTTAATATGTTTTATTGGTCGCACGCGAAGTTTGGAAAATGTGGTAACAATAGGTGGTGTGGTAATGATTAACAGGCTGTTACACACCAATTGACGTATAAAGCTCATGGATGGATGGATGGATGGATGGATGGATGGATGGATGGATGGATGGATGGATGGATGGATGGATGGATGGATGGATGGATGGATGGATGGATGGAATCGCTTTACAATTACATTTTCAAAGTAACTCCCCCTCTCCCTCGTCTCCCTCCCAGCTCGGCCATCACTACAGTGTAAACCTTAGTGTAACCAAATTAGAGCGGCTCCACGGTTTCCCATCACGTAATAATGGCAGTAGCAGCAAGAGGCAGCGATTTTCAAAATGTGTATTCCTGCCATCCGCCACCGTGTCAAAAACAATAAACTGCCTCATTTCATTGGACGGAAAGAGGGGAGGAGAGGGGGGGCAGTGACAGCATTTTTTTCCCTCCTTTTTTCATATATATTTAAATATTTTCCCGAGCATCCGAACCACATATCTGATTTATGTGACAGGAGAGGTTTAAAGATACATTTCGAGACGCCTTTCACGGCGCCTGCCTTCGAACCGTCTGGATAGTCCTGTGTGGAGGGCAAACACTCAAATTTAAAATGAACAGATTAGAAATGTGTGACATCGTTGCATTAGATGGCTCGTACAAATGAAGAGAGTAAAGTGAATGCTGCTGCAGCTGCGGTGGCTCCATCCTATCTCTGCCATGCCTCGAGTCTGCTCCTGCACGTGTCTTTCCCCCCTCATAACACAGTGTTTAAATATTTACAAAAAATATTACTACCCCTTAATTCTGCTTCTGTTATCCCTGCATCCGGGTGAATGTTAATCCGAACGGAGACTCGATCCTCGGTTCCGATCAAACGTTGGTGGTGCGTTAATGTGTGATCTCTAGTGCTCTTTCAAATCGACCAGCAGCCTGTTGTTAAGTCCCAAACATTTGAGATGAATTTGTACGCCGGGATCTGCTGTGGACAATGATTTCTGCGGATCACGGATGCATAGTAGCAGCCTCCAATGAGCAGAAAAGAAGTAAAGCACATTAAATGATTCCCTGTCGAAAGCTGCAAATTCTATAGAAAAAGTCAGGGTTTCTTCCTAAACGGCTGCTTAGTACGTTTTGCTTTATTTAATTAAAACTAAATCTAAAATTGAAAACGCCTAAACAAAAGAAGTCCGATTTATAAGTCCATATATGACGCCAAGGAGCAAAAATGTTGAAACCCTAAATATTCCTATTTGGGATTTTTTTCTGTTTTTTTTTTTAATTAATATGGTCAAAGGCAAGGTCAGAACAAGCCCCAGCGTCAGACAAACACCCACGCTTGACAGAAAGAACGTGGACACGGCTGTAGACAAGAGGCATCTTCCCACTCACTGGCAGCCATATTGTCTTCTTCTCTTGATCCCACGCAAATACAGCGGCCAGCCACCATTCCACCATGGAGGAAAATGCCCTTTATCTGAACTCATCACACATTTAAACCGACAGTGAGCGTTCGGGCGCCACGTGTAACTTAAATAAATACAAATTAGCTTTAGCTGATAATTGTCTTCAAGAAAATTCGGAAAATTGCCCCAAATAAGCTACTGGAAAATAAGAAAAACAGAAAGAACAACATGAAAAGCATACACACGGACAGCGCAATACAATTGATGCAAGAAACATTTAAAAATCATCGTTTTCCGTTGTCCCGATGAATTTCCCGCAATTTCAAAACGGAGCAAAATTGACAAAATGATTCAAAACTGTTCACATTTTTGCGGTGATTTCTACAACTGCAGAAAGGCACAAAAGCGTTTTAAGTGAAATTGGGTCGCTAAAGGAATCGGCTGTTTCTTTTAAATTGGAACGGAGCAGAGTTGCTTCTAAAACAGTCGGACATAAATCAGACGTCCGCTCAGGCTCATAAATCTGGAGCCACTGGACGTTAACGAGCGAAAAGATTTAAGTGTGGCGAAAATAATGTTAACACAACAGCTAACATGTGTTTAAATCTGTCTTAACGAGGGAATATTTAAAACGGAAAGATCGCGATTTCTTATCAGAAACAAATCACCAAAGTATTTCATTATTATTATTATTATTATTATTATTATTATTATTATTATTATTATTATTATTATTATTTATTTTTTTATTGCCAGAAATGCCTTAGCTGTTAAAAAAAAGTAGATCTCCCATCTCGCGCTTCAGAGTAATTCCGGGATTCTTCCTGGCGTGGAGATGATTACCGTCTCGGAAATAAATCAATAAGAAACTCTCCCTCTAATTTATAATAGTCAGCACACGGGCAGTGATTCAAAGCGCGTGAAAAATGAGCGACTGAAACCACATCCAGAGCCCGCGAGCGGTGCCTTTCCCGCCCGCTCGACCCAGACGCGCATGCCGGTGTGATAAGAGAGCGCTTCCACCGGGAGAGCACCATCCGCGGGTTCCCCTCCACATATTCCCCCCTCGCTTTTATGACGGCGGCTGTAGACTAAAAATAAACGCGTTCGCTTTGGCGAATTTGAACTTCTCGCTCACTATCTTCAGCCTCTCCCTCGCTTTATCTCTCTCGCTCCTTGCGTGCGTGCGGGGGTGCGCGCGTCAGTGAAGGTATATATGTGGGTAGAACCATTCAAACAATCCATACACTCATCTAGAAGAGAGAATTGCTGTAAAGCAAATCCGAGTAGATCTGATCTAGAGTTAAATAACAGTAATACAGGCACCCGCCTCTAAAAAAAGCGTTTTATAGAAAACGGTTAAGCTCATTCGGACAAATTATTTCCGGAGTTGGATCATATACGTTTAAATTACGTTTGATTCACTGCCAGCAAAACAATTCCTAAAGGCGAGGCGTTCACACAGTTAATTCAGAGGATATCGTGACTGTACACAATTGACCGAGGCCCAGACTTTATTTTACGACTGGATGTGAAGACAAGCCAAACACCGCTGCGGAAACACTTCCCTGCCTGGCCGTGCAGGTCAAATCACAGCGGAATTTCGTCTCTTCCTCTCTCTCCCTTTCTCTCTCACCCTCTTTTCCCAGTTTTCCTCTCTTCTGATCGCTCTCAGTTTGACTCCATGTAATAACCAACATCTGGTCCTCGCCAAGCAGAACGGACAGCCAGGTCAAGCTGAACCCCGCTCTCCCCTTTGGTGCACCTCAGCCATTCCCCCCTATTGGACAAGAACAAGAACCAGAAACCCCCCCCCCCCCCCCCCCCCCCCTTTCACCTCCACCTTCTCCCGCACGATTCCCCGGTTCCCCCCGTGGCCCGAGAGGCTGTCAGCCTGCATAGGTCGGTTCTGACCTTTAACGCACACGCAAAAAAGCCAGGAAGGGGGACCAAGCCCGAGGTTCAACAAAGGGGACAAACGCGGTATTTATAAAGAGCGAGAGGTGTTAACTGTAGCTTCTAAGCTATTGCACATTTTGATATCAAGCTAGAATATCCTGCAAGTCATCATGGACAGCAAATGCAACCTGGTGTGTGTTCTGATGAGCTAAGGCCAGAGAAAGTGAGGGGTATGCAAGGATCCCCTCATGTCTGCTGAAAATTGGGAGAATAACAGAGTTTGAGAGAGACAGAGGAGGGGAGTCGAGGGAACGCGGCGTCACGCTCGGTTCAGGAAAGCTCTGGCAGAGGGCACTGATTTATTTTGGAAACTAGCTCAGCGCTGGCCGAGCGTTCTTTCTCTTGTACTGTTGGATATCTTTGGAATAGACCGTGGCGCTGGCCAGGCACGCACAGATCAACTACACAGGGAATTTTGCAGCACAGGCGGAGGGGGGTGGGGGGGTGAGCGCGTTCACGCGGCGTGTTTCTGACGGGTAAAGTATAGCACCGCCATCCCCAGACTGAACAGACCCTGCTAGCCTGTGTGCTGTTGCTTCATTGTTGGAGATTTATGGCCGCGCTGGCTCAATATTTACGCCATCCATAAAACGGACACGTGTAGCGCGTGTTTTGGTCCTAAAAGGATTCTACCTGACCCAAATTCAACCAGCATGCGAGAGTCTACACTAGCCCACTGGTTAGACTGCCGTAAATGTTGTAACAGGGCTATTTTGCGTGTCAACCTTTCTTAGAAAAATAAGGCTAGACTCTCAGAAAGCTGTGCGCAATTACGCATTAGCAGGCGGTGAAAAATTGGGTTCGATTTCTCTTTTCCGAGGAGGGAATCTTGGGTTACTCCAGCTGTTGTCTCCGTCTGTGTCCAAAACGCGTCTGCATCCAGGAGAGGGGAAAATAACTCACATCGCCAGAGGGAGATCCAAGGAGGAAGAAATCCAGTGGTGGCAGGTAAGGTCTGCAGGGATGGTTCTCGGTCAGCGTCCCGGTGTGCGCTCTGGAGGCATCCCCGTCCCACGCGTTCCCTCTCCCGACATGCCATTAATTATCTCTTCTGTGATGGGGTCTCCTCCGAGTCACTTAGGCGTCCGGGTTCGGGGTGTGCCCGCGTGAATACTCTGATGGTAGCCAGAAACTTTTGTGTGTGTGTGTGTGTGTGTGTGTGTGTGTGTGTGTGTGTGTGTGTGTGTGTGTGTGTGAGATGAGTGCGCGCGCGTGTGTTTGTGCGTATGTGCAGGCGCCACATCGCTGGGGACGAGAGGACGCTTTGCCATGCTATCTCTCTCACACACACATACTCTCTCGCTCTCTGTTTGTGTGTGTGTGTGTGTGTGTGTGTGTGTGTGTGTAATGAATAGTAGGTGGCAGATAGGTGAGAAGAAGAAAAAGACGCATGTGAGCCTCATTGTGATTTATGGGGGTGTGAAAGATTGCTTACTCAAGAAGCCACCACCTTTCTGTCTTTCCTTCTCTCCTGTCCACAAATTGTCATCTCTTTGTGTCCTTCCCAGACCCCCCCCCCCCCCCCATCACCACCACCACCACAATGACCACCACCATCCAGCACCTCTCACCCAAAACAAAACAACCATAAATGGCAAGTGGAAGATTCCTAAAGCAGATATATTCCCTGTCAGTGTGTTCTGAATATTCATCTGCTTCCCCATCACCGTTCCAATTGACTTTTACTCTGTGTTTTACTGTTTGAGATTATGAGCAAGTAACTTGAGGAATTTATTTCTGTAGAAAAACAACAAGGTTAGGTTTGTTCACATGGATCATGTGTTTGATATAAAGGAAGAAACACTTCTCTTTCATTGCAGATCTATTTTCTCACTAATTTGGTCTCCAGGAGGCTTGGGTGGTTATTTATATGTGGCCAGGAGAGGTAATTCCCCCCCCCCCCCCCCCCCCCCCCCCCCCTCCAAAAAAGTATATTTGTTTTGCCATTTTAAACCACAAATGCTGCAGTGAACGTGTGCCGTTTATCCATATCTATCTATGCAACCTGGCGGAAATGAAAGTGGGTGAGCCCAGTGGATGGTTTATACAAAAATGAGTTTTTATGTCTATATTTGGGAAAGTAAAAAATAGATGCATCAAATCATCAACGATGTCATTCAGTTGATGTAAAAAAAAAACCAACCAACCTTTACCTGTAACACCCCTCAGATCAGTTTGGTGAGACCTTCTGCTGTGTGTCACATCCCATCATATCTGAACAGCTCTGCTGGTACCCAGCTGACCTTGGTGGTTTGTATTCACTTCCGGGTAGAGAGACGTTAAGGTAATGAAGAACCCGCAGTAGCTGCAATACCAACATTATTTAATTGATTTTTTCATACATCACTGACAAGCATGGGCAAAACAGCAATCAGAGTAGAACAGCGGGGGCAAGCTGTCGCAGTGTATAAAGGCTGACAGAGCTGGCTGAGATCCATACGAGCACTTTCTTCTACTGTAACGGGCTTAAAAGCAGGCCTATTTGCTACTACAGCAAGTGGCCTGATTGTATTACAGTCGCTGACTCTCTCACCGTGTCCCGTGTCACTCCAAGATCCTGATGTCAGAAAAAACGACTGCAGTCTTGCGGCACCGGTGCAGTTGCCTTGTGTGTATTAAGGCATCAAAGTAAACTGCTTGTTAAAATCCATCTTTAAGAAAAGTATCAGTCCCTAAAGATTTGATGTATCGTTAGCCCAGACTGCAGGGAGTCGTCTGCTTCCTGAGGCCACGTGTCGTGATAACAAAATCCTGGAAGGGACACTCAGCTACTGGGCTGAAATGTTCCAGAAGGTAGCCGCGGCTGGAGATTCTAAAAATACCTCAATCCAATTATTGTTTGGAACAGAAAGGCCTCCTGTAATTACAGGAAGTTAAAGTACAAACGAGGAACAGTATATGCTTCAGTATCAAACGTGAAAACGTTGCATCTGCTGTAGGCTCAACGTTCAGAAAGTGTGACGAAGGCAACGCCGCCATTTTGCATTCGGCTCTGCAACGCTTCAGCATTTCATAACAAATCCTGCTGACACTCTTGAGATTTTACACACCTCTTGTCCTCCAAAATATCACCCTTTTTCTGTTTTTGTGCATGGAAGAAAGAATCTTTTACAATCTTTTCCTTTCATGTGTCTGTCTCTGAGCACACACACAACCCTGCTTGTCCAGGATGGTGAGCTTGGCACTTTTCATGGCCCAGAAGCAGAAAGGGTGATCTGACCCCCACACCCATCATCCTGTGAACACACTTCTCTCTTTCCTTCCCTCCCTCTCTCTCTCTCTCTCTGCGTCAGAGCTTTTTTTGAGTTGGAGGTTAAAGATTACCATCTCTGATAAAGATTAACTCTCAGTCAAAGAAAGGCGCTGATGGCAGGAGTTTCTGGTGCAGGATGGTTGGTGACACGGGGGCAAGCTGTTCAGAGAGAAGTGTGGCCTGCAGCAACAGAGGAGGGTCAAAGCTAGGCTAACATGTTGGCTGAGAGGAAAAGACAGGCTGCAGTGTCATAATGTGAGACTAAAGCATGGCTAATGTGGATTTGGGAAAAGTTGTGATGCAGGTTTGCTTTTGGTTGCGCCTCTAATAGCAAACACTGCTTTAGGAAAAAGGTGACTGAATAGCAAATTCAATTCCAAAGCGGATGAAGCTTAAACCCATTTTCAGCATCTGCGGCCTCAGTAATATTCCACTGTTTGTAAATGTGGGCAAATTCGTGCGCGATCTATGCAAAGTCTTCGGAGACCGCGAATTGGGAAATTGGTTCACTGTAGCGGACGCACGTGACTTAAAAAGGCTTTAAATAGGCCTCTTGTAAACAGGATGAGCGCAGTGTTTTGGCAATATGTCTGCAGCCAGGAGCAACACACTTCGTAAGTAGCTGATTTGTTCGGATTTTACCGGTCTGAATGAAAAGAAGTTCCGCACATCATTCGATGCCCGTGCCTCCATTCCCACACTGGTGTACAACAGATGTAGAGCTATTAGACGTAACTGAGACGTGTCGGTCTTTTTCAATTTGCTCGTGGACATCCATGGCGGCAGCGTAACATATACTGTCTGTGACACAAATAGCCTGTGATACTCTGTGGGTATGTGCTGCTTCAAAGAGATGCGTGACTAGAAGAGGTTTGATTTGAGGTGACTGTACGGGAATAACTAAATGTTAGCCGAGTTTAGATAAACCGGTGCAGAGTTTTCGTTCCATTTGTTAGAACTGTCAACGTTCTCACCTTAAACAGTGTCGAAACTTTTAAAGAGACGAGACGAAAAGCATAGCAGCCCACATTTGTCATCACTTGTCCATTAGGTGTGGCTTTGTTGTAGTGTCAGCGAGGATGCTACACAACCGTTCAACCTCATTACCTTTTAAGAAAAGCGTCAAACGAACTTGATGAAAAGTGCCCTTTTGGCAACGGAAGTATCGATATTGATGGATTTGTGGGGAGGTTATTGGTAATGCTCTGCTCTGGTGGCCCAAAAAGGTTGAAAATTGTAGAAAGAACCACAACTGTGTGTGATTTAAGTAGATAGTTTAAAGCATGGCTAACATGTTGGTATATTATAACACACCTAAATATAAATTGAAAGGAATTTCATTATATACAATGACTGAAGTATTAAAGTAAAATATAAATTTGACTTTTTGTCCATTTAAATGAAGCTAAATTGTAAAAATACTGATAATCAGTAATTAAATAAATTAAACTAGATTACTTGCGAGGAAAGTAAGAAGTCTAATATATAAGGTTTCAGTATATTAATACAATTTAAATAAAGAAATCGTATACATGTAGTTGATTTTATAGTTAATGAAACCAACTTCAGTGGTCACGAGCTGCAACATTCAGCTCAGTCTAAGAGGCGAGTCTAAGCATTGTAGAGCTAGCTGGTCCCATCCTGTCGGCCCCAAACATCTGCCACTGTTTTCACTGTTTAGTAATATGGAACAAAGAAGTTTCAGTTAAAATAGGTTTGGACAAAAAAGGGGAATTCTGGGAATCCTCTGCCAGTGCATTGATCATTACAGAAGCCAGCTATTGCTGTTTCAGGTCAAAGGTCACGTTTGGCGCACTGCAGTCCACCAGTTTATCACTGGAAGTAGAGGGTCTTTCAGCCCCTTGATGTGTTTAAATAAAGGAAGAAATAGTGTGCTTATTTATTTCCTGCAAATAATGTATACTTTAATTAGATTTTATGCATGTGTATGTGACTGTTTGTCAGTGTGTGTGTGTGTGTGTGTGTGTGTGTGTGTGGGCTGGGGCAGGGCGGTGACGGCACCAGGCACTGATAAGAATGGACTGATAAAGAATGTTCGAATCATGTGAGACTTTAGACTGAAGGTGAAGCAGAAAGCAACAGCATCCATCCATCTCTCAGCACCGTGCACCCTCACCCCACTTTAACCACCCCCACCAAAGCACCATAGGAAGTATATGCACCATCTAATATTCCAAATTCAAGGGGTTTTTTGCGTCCCTTCAGCTCCCAGGAGTCTGAACCTTATGTTCACTCACTTAATCTGTCTTCTTTTTAATTATGCGCAGGCCTGCAGGCCCTTTTGTTGCTCCTGCCAGTGTCTCTCTTCCATTGGCCCCATCCTCAAAATCTGAATCCATCCTGAGGAAACAACACCCGTGTTCACTTTTATTTGGATATATGGTCTATGGAAGGGCACCGATTTCATGTTGAAAATCCCCCCTGTCCCTCTGCCTCCTCTCTATACTTAAAATGTGGCTCATCAGCTGTTTTGTGGGGTCTGGAGGCGGCCTCCTCCCTTTGTCTCGGCCTATGGGCTAGCTGGCTAAGCTAGTCGGCCCCTGCATCACTTTCTGGGTAACTTTAGACTAGTCCACTCCTGTTCTGTGGATCCTAATTTCCTTGCTGACCCGCTGAGCTGAAGTGGGGGGAGCGCATATTGGGAGACGGCGGCTGGTGCTCAGATGGACGGCAGACAGAACTATGCGTGAGTGCACGGACCCAAAAGATTAGGAAAACAAAAACAACAAAAACTTTATAGCAGTTGTCGTAGTAGTAGTAGTAGTATCGTAGTGGTGGTGATGGTGGCGCCCAGGCTGGTATTTGGAGGTCGGGGGGAATCCTCGCTTTTGATTTATGTGTTTGGAGAAAGCTGTCAAGAGCAGAAAGAGAGGCAACGCGGGCCACGGATTTTATTCCAGCACTTTAATAACACACAACAGCCGCCGCGGAAGAGCACGGGACAGCTTCTCGTCCCGCATTCATGGATGTTATTACGCGATTATACACGCGCAGAATGTTGTGAAGCCACATGAAGACTAAGAGGGCAAGATCGTGAAATCCTCTCTTGAAACGTTCTTGGATGTAGAGTCGTTTAAAGGCAGCTGGTCGCCCTGGGGCCTGCTTCCCGTTTGCCTTTTATTCGTTTCATTAGTTTCCATGTCGGGCCGTTTGGTGTCCATCAACAATTACAGATTCGCTGAAAAGCATCCTTATTTTATTATTTGAGTCTTGGGATTTTTTATTTTGTTTGGAGTTTTTTTTTTTTTTTTTTCCAAGGATGTCCCGTCCCAGCTCCGTCTCCTTCAAAATGAACCAACAATTTGCTCTCGGGGTATTTATATAAATCATATTTGATATAATTAGGCTATTTACTTCTCGGCTTGTTCGTTGCATTTCATTTATTTCTTCTTTTTTATGAAAGATTGTGTTTAATTGCGTTCAAGTGTAATTATTTGGTGCAGATTTCAGCTGCTCAACGCGGCAGTTCGCTGTTTGGAAGCGGCGCACAAACCCCAGCAAAGAAACCCGGGGAATAAAGTAGAGTGTGTAATGCGATAAGCGGAATCAATAACTTCTGAGTCACTTTAACCCCAGCCTTCATCCTTCTTCCTGCTCTTATTAGCCTACTTTTATTCCGAGATTTGGCCTGGAATATTTTACCATCAGCATTAGTTGTCAGTGGTCGCCGCTGTCTCGTGCGTTCGATCAGCCTACAAGAGGTCTGCGCTCTTTATCGGATTTTTACCAAGACCTCTCTGATTGTATATCTCTTTTCCCTCTTTCTGTCCCTCTCTATCTCTCCATCTACCCTCCCTCCCTTTCCTCTTGTATCCAACAGTTCTTAGGAGCTTTCTGGGAGCTGTTTTCTTCCACCCAAACATCAGAAAATAAGAGAAATCTCTCGGTGAGTGCAACTTTTATTTTAATAAGTACGATATTGTGACATGTTTGAACTGTTTGGTTTGTTATTTATTTGTTTGTTAACAGATTTTACGAATTGTGATAAAACACAACTGAGAATATTTAAATTTCTGCTCTAACATAAAATTATTAACGCATTCGAGTTTTAATATTCGGGACATATTGAAAAAAAATCTGGACCACAGGCCTATTTCTATTATTATTATTATTATTATTATTATTATTAGTAGTAGTAGTAGTAGTAGTAGTAGTAGTAGTAGTAGTAGTAGTATTAGTAGTAGTAGTAGTAGTAGTAGTAGGAATAAATATCTATATATTTTCTAAACTGATGAGTAGGTGCAGGTGACTGCATGTTTAGTGCGCACACATTGTAATATAATGACTTGTGCTAATGTAATATAATCCGGGCGAGTAAAGGTCAGTGTAATGGCCGCGGGTTACAGATGTAGCCGGAAATATTTCAGGTTATCATTTAATAAGACACTTATTAAAACCACCTTTTGTAACGGCGATAAGTTATCACCTCAGTGACTATGAAAGTCCACACAAGAAGCCACCGTTTTGTTTTTTTCGTTATCGTCGAGATCACTCAAGGAAAAAAACAATATTGTTAAATGATTCGTCACACTTTTAGTCCATCCTCACATTTACAGGTAAATTATTATCTTCAAAATAGAGAAAAGTCTTTTGTTTCTATGGACTTCATGCCTGAGGTCCTGGAGGGAAAGGAAAAAAAATATGGAAAAGAGGGTTTCCATGGCGCCGCGAGGCGCAGAGTTTCAGTTGTGAAACCCAATATCCGTGACTCAATCCCAAACACGGAGCCATCCATGCGCGTCTGCCATCCAAGGGAAATAGAGAATATCTGCCATCCTTTACAAGCACCGGCGTGCTTTTACAAGTCAGGCACGCATAATCCACTCTGCTCGTTCCTGCATTTCAATTCCCACGTTGTACAGCTCCGAAAAAAGAAGCACGGCGAACAAAAAAAGCGCTGATGAGCTGTTTTAGAGGTTAATGTGTAATGAGGCTCCTTTTCTTCCGCACAAAGGCTGCAGTGAAGGAAAACCTGCACACGGACACATTCTTCGGCTCCCACCTTCCACCTACACCGAGCTCATCCTCTTAGTTAAGCAGCCCACAGCCAGTGCTATCTGTTTTAAAGTTGCTCTGTTTACACACACACACACACACACACACACACACACACACACACACACACACACACACACACACACACACAAATACACACACACACGCACGCCCGCACGCTGCTGGGTGCGAGAAATCTCATAAATCTTACGTAGCCATAAACGACAGGGGTATAGCATCCTGAATAATAAAAATAGAAGGAGGCAGAGAGAGAATGTGGAGGTGTGCGTATGGTGCTGGCGGGGGCGTGAAACCTGTAGAGGACACCTCCATATTTTCATTTCCATTTTGGTCTCACCTCTCTGTTTGAAGTTCCCTCCTGAGATTTCTCATCAATGTTTTTTCCGCTTTTAGCTGGTTTTGCTCTATAACCCGAACAGTTTGGTCTTCCTTCCGACCATCTTTTATTGAGTCTTATTTCCTTCCTCCACAACCCCCCCCCCCCCCCCCCCCCCCCACACACACACACACACACACACACACAATTACTTCATGTTATAGCAACTGCTGTCATGAGACTTTGCGATCAGTTTCCTTGGTGCGCGTGTGTGATACTCTTCTCTTCCACAGTCAGGAATTTTCTTGGTTTATAACGTTTTCTTCCTTGCATAAACAGCAGCAGCAGCGGGGGGTGAGGTGTTGAAACCTCAACAATACCGACTAAGTGTCCAGTTTCTGCACAGACATTGAAAGAGCAACAACCGGGTCTCTGCAGAAATAGACGACTGGGGGGGGGGCAGTAAACTTTGTAACTTTATATATTTTGTGCCCAAAATGTCACGAAACCTTCAGAATCAGCTGATTTGACATAAATGAATGTAAGTGACGTGAAATAGATCCGTTCTATGTTCTCCGTTTAACATAATTAAAATAAATAAATAAATAAAATATCATTTTTGGACATTACTGAAGTATTAGCACCTCAATCCATTTGGGATTTTTAGCATTGATGTATTTGCGAGTATGTGCCAGTACCTTTACGCAGTGACAGGCGTGCGTAAATATACTCTGACTACGAAGTTATGGCTATAGATATTATTGATATTATTATTAAGAGTCGGATTTCAGACGTCCAAGGCGCTTTTTTTTCGAGATTTGCTTTAATAATGGGCTGTTTTAATAAGTCCACATGAACAAGTTGTTTTAATTAGTCACTGTTGACTTCGGAACTCTTTAATATAAATATGAGAGACGGATGAAAGCAACCTATCTGCCTGGCAGGGAAAACACATTTGCCTGCCTGTTTTGGACTTCCAGCCTCTCAAATTAGCATAATTTGTGAGTGACGCTGAACTGTTTGATGGGGGAATCAACGCGTCCGCAAATCAAGACCCGCTATTTCCTCCGTTACACCCCTGCCTGGCTCCATGGTGCCCGCTGTGGCTGTCAACAACAGAAGGGGAGTACCAGAATACCATCATCACAACTTCAACCAAATATTAGCCCGCTGCTGCGGCCGCCTGCCCTGTGGACTGAGCCTAGGACACATCGGCTTCCAGAAGCTGTAGCCAAGCGCAAACCCCCAGTCCCAAGACAGAGCGCCATCGCAGGCGGAGGAGAGCCGGAGAGGACGGGAGAATGGAATTATGATCATGGATGATTCGCAGCCATATTAAGAAGATGGGGTAATATTTTGTTGGAGTTCATTTTTCTCTCCTCGAACGCATTCTGCCTCTGTCGTGTGGCCACGGTGGAAGCTAGAATTTTAAGGCCATTGTTAACGGTAAGCAGCGGTGCAGGCAGCGCTGGTGCTGGGGCGGAGGGTGGAGGTGGAGGGGGTGGGGGCGCCAAGCAAGCAGCAGGCAGGCTCCCGGTAAGGCTCATCCAGCTCGTCGGCTAGCTAACATGCCCGCAGCCACCTAACACCAAGCCTGCCTGGGTGATACTTCGAGCCACCATCTTGAGTCCGTCCGGCTCTCCTTCCAGGCCGTTCATGCCACACGGTGTCCGGTCCGCCGCTGCGCCGCCGCCGCCGCCGCTGGCTCCCGGAGGTGTTGTTGTTGTGGTGGCGGTGCGTCGCCGTGCTCGCCTCAGCGCCGCACCAGGAGGGGGACGCGGAGGAGGAGAAGGACGGTGGAACCGAGCGTGGAAGGTGGAGGATTCGTTCTTTATTTAATTATTTCTCCCCGTTATTGATTAACCGGTGGACGCGTGCGGGGATTAAACCGCGATGCGGCGCTGCTGTTTGGACCGTGCCGGGCTGGACCGGGACCACCGGTGCTAGAGAAGGTAAGGAGCATCACCTCCGAGCTCCAGCAGGAAAAAGCAGAATAGCGCAGCGTGCAGCTTGAGAGCGGCGGAGTGGCTGGCTCAGTGATTTATGGGCCGTATGACTCCCATCCCGGTTCAAGAAGAGTTCACTATGCTGCCGGAGCTGCTCAACCAGCCCCCTTCTTTTTGGCCTTCCATCTCTGTTCCCTCTTTCTTTTCCTTTTTTCCTCTGCCATGCCTTACCCTCACTCTTATTTATTTACAAAGCAGAGGGTGAACCGCTCGTTCTGTCCCAGACATCCTTGCACCGCGGATCTTCTTTTTTTTTTTATTATGAATGCAATTATATTTCACAACTATGGGACGATCCAGCTCTTAGTTATTCACACATGCAGACTTCACCGGTTACGATCGTGGCAACAATGGCTTAGAGCAGGCCGTTATTGTTTCGGAGCTCAGCTATAATTGCCCCCCCCCCCCCCCCCCCCCCCCCCCCCCCATGTCTCTGTTAATGGGATGAGGATACGTGGATTGTCCAAGTTAATGCACTCTCAGTGCTTCCCTGTCCGCATTGCTCCTTATGGCAGGCGCCATTTGTAATTTTATATCCCAAGATAAAACACAGACACACTGGACACCAAGGCCAACCTCTCTTTCTCTCTCGACTCTTTCTCTCTCTCCCTCCTTCTCTGTTGTTTTTGTTGGGGTGGCTGTTTCTCGGTCGGTGTAAGTAGATTATTCAGGGAGGCGTCACAGTGAAGTTGGTGATTGTATTAAGATGTGGCCCTACAAGCCAGGGGCAGAGACATTACGTGTCCCGTTTAATGGCGAAACAGCGATATGATTTAATAACATATTCCTCCTACACTCACCGACGCCACTCCCGCTGCCCCCTCTCCTTGGGACTATTCCTCAGAGTAAATAATTAGGATTCCAGCTTGTCTACGAGAAAGATAAATGGGTGACATGTGTGACGTGCTGAGAGCAGAAGTGGGGCTGGACTGGAGCACCAAAAAGAAGAATGGTAGAACAGTTTGGTAATATTCTGAGACCAATGGGGCCTCGTGTGTATTTTAAGCACTCTTTGGTCATGTTGAGGAAATATTTATGCAAAATAGAATAATGGGTAGAACACGTTTTAACATTTAGCTCGTTTTACCATTTAAAATTAATGTGCTTAAATAAACTGTACTGTAAACAGGAATTAAAACGGCCCATTTCCCACATGAAACCTGCTAATTGAGCTGTATTTGTCTTTCGGTGGTGGCTAATGTCATTGAATCTTTGTCTATATTTTTCGTCTCAACGAATTCGTAGAAGAGACCATAATCCGCGCGCGTTTGTTTGGATCTGAACCTTGAGCAATGCTTATTGGCAGCGATTTGGAGCTGCAGCTTTCGCACCCACAGCCTCACCGTCACGTCTCCACCGTTAAAGCTTTTATCTCCAGAGGACAAATGAATGCCAGGTGCTCTCTCGCCCACCCCAGCGAGGAGCGCTAGATAGGGAGTCCAGGGGGACACCCGCTCCTCTGATTCCTCCAGCTCACATGGTTCCCTGAAGGGGCCACGATAGAGCACCGTGGCCACGGGGCCCTAATGAATCACTGACTCGTAAAGCTTCTTCCTGAGTAACCTTCCATCCCCGCGCGTGCCAGTAGTATCTTTCATTTCAAGTTTAACATTTTGAAAAAATGAACAAGTTCAGGATGTAATCACAGCAAAAAATGTAATTATTCTTTATTTATTTATTTTGTTAGAATCAACCATCTGTGTTTTATGAGGTGATCATTTCCTACTGTTAAAAGGAAAGCTACACTAGTTTTAATAATAGGTATTTATGGACCACTGCCTGTTTTTCACGCTGCACTGTGATGTAAGAGTCCCACGCAGTGATGGCTGTACTCCGATGAGTGAGGATGACTGAGGCAACAGCCGCGCAGACAGTAAATCATAGTTGGAAGGCGTGGGTTGACAGAAATGGGCTACCTACATCAGTCAGCTGCAGACAAAATATATATATATATATATATATATATATCACATGGCTGCAGCGCCGTTACACCAGGAACGGTGACGTTCAGGCCGAACGACACCACGCAAAATAGGACAGCCAAAACAATAATTAAATTTGACGTTGCAATAAAATAGTAGCGGGATTTAAACAATTTATTTTAGGATTAAAATGTGTCATGCCACAATAACATGATAAAAGTGCCTGTTTTTCATAGCAGGCAAGTGTCTCATAATAGTGTATTTTTGTGGAGATCATATAATAAATAATAGTAATAATATGAATCATAAAATAAAGCTTTAAACACATTTATAATTAATACTAAAAAACGACCTATATTAAACAACATATGTTTTGAACAGGCATTCACCTGCACATTACATTTCATTTTTTCTAGAGAAAACTTAGTTTCAAATATATAAATAATAGCACTGTAATATGATAATAGCTCTAATATAAGTTTATAATAATAATGATACATGTGTTTTAGTGTGCGTCAGTAGTGAGGGAGCACAGTTTGCCCTCCTTGTGCCCCCTTCACGAGAGCATCTGCAGGATGGGCTCAGAAGCGAGGGGGAGGGGAGGAGAGGGAGAAAAGAAAAGCACTGGTTTCTTTTCATGTCATGCTGCCTTTCAGTGCTGGAAGATGGATTTATCTCTCTCATTTCTTTATTCTACATCTCCTAACCTTTCAGGTCAGATTGCAGGGGACCGTTGGAGAGATACAGTCACGTGACACCCGGTACCAAATGGTCTTCCGGCAGTGGCTCTCAGCAAGGACCGGAGCACAAGAAGACGCCGCCACTTCTCTCAGAAATGCAGAAGACAACATACTACGACAACTCCTCGACGCTTTTCGGTGGCTACTCATCCTACCAGGTGCAGGGAGCGGCAGCGGCAGCCGCCAATGGGTTTGGGGGGTATGATGCCCCAGTCCCAGTGTCCCACCACCAGCCGGCCTTCCAGTCGGCGACCCATCTGGATGTGGATTCCTATCAGCGTTCTGCATGCTCGTTACAGTCACTGGGCAGCACCAACAGCCACCAGCAGCAGCAGCAGTTAGCCAAGACCAAGGAGCTGAATGGCAGCTGCATGCGGTCCAGCCTGCCGCCTGAGCACCACCCCAGCTCCCAAGTGTCCCCTCCACTGCCCCCCAATCCCACTAATGGTAATAGCGGGGCTCAGCAGCCGGGTGGCAGTGCTGGGACCTCCTCTAAGTCAGGCTCTAATAAGTCATCCACTTCTTCCTCCTCTATATCCTCATCCACATCGTCGTCTTCCTCCTCCCTGCCCCCTAACCCGACCTTGGCCAAGCAGATCTTTCCCTGGATGAAAGAGTGCCGGCAGACAACCAAGCAGAAAACCTGTTCACCCAGCAACAACTCTGGCAACGGTGTGTTCGATTACGCCCGTCTCTGTCTCTTCATCTGCCCCCCTCCCCACCTTGCAGCACCTCCACACGTGTGTTCCTCCCTCACCCATCTCTCCTTCGCTTCCTCGTTATTTCTCTCTCCATTTCCCTTTTTCATTAGCGTCTTTGTTCCTATTATCTCACCTTCTCGATCCTATCACCGCATCACTTTTTCCTCGCCAGTCTTATCACTGTCTGCTTTCAAGACACGTATCCCCAGAGGCTTCCAAGGTTTTCTCCGACTATTATGCTAAATCAAGTCTCCGCGAGGCACTGGTGCAGACAGGGAAATGAGCAGCAGAAAAATAGTCTTTCTGACTAGCATTTGCATTGGTAGATAGTTGGATCCAACTTAAAGCTATCTAAAGTTGGTGATTACATAATTAGCGATCTTCACCCCAGAGAAAGTGTGTTATCACTCACCTAATGCATACTAAAGCACATAAATAGAGAAGCTTACAAGCAATTGAACGAACCAGAGGCCAGAGATGTCGTCACTAACCACTTCAGAGAGCTTTGCTTTGCAATTTAAAATCAGAATATGATTTACAGAGCAGTCGTGATATAGAAAAACAATCATACAAAGGATCACAGACGCATCAAACATTACTCTTTGTGACAAGACATAATACAGATTATTAAGAATGGGATGCGTATTGTCAAATATCATCCAAAAGTAGAGAAAACAGTCAGAGTCGTGGTCATTTTCTTTTCCCAAAACTTCATTATGTCAATAATAGCTAATTACCACAAACATGAAGCTCGTTTAACCTCCTGTAAAGAGGAGGATATTAACAGGACTATTCAGTGTCATGCACAATAACAGATTAGCCAATTTTTAGAGCCAGGGAGGCTGACAAGAAGACATTTGAAATGGAAGGAGATTAACCGATGGCAAAAAAAAGCCCTGCTGGATTACACACTTCAAAATAAACTCCGTATGTGATAACAGATCAAAGTATTATTTCAATTTATTTATCAATGAGGGCAAATACGTCTCGCGACAACGTGGGTCGTGTGTTCCAAAACCTTTCAGTGGCACATTGTGTAGTCATGAAAGAGCTTATTGAAGAGAATTTTCAATCTTGCATACGCTGCTTCATATTTCTGGTATACTGTATTCATAATAATGGATGTTTATTCTGATGGCCGATAGAATCCAAGTTGAATTTGACCTTCTCTGCAGTCATTTTTAATATGAAAGCATCATCAGCTAGTGCTGTGACACATGCTAACGCTATTATAACAGGTCAGAGATGGCCCCTGCTGGTTCATATAGATAAAAACTATCTGATTTGTAGGATCTATTGCTGCATAAAGGGATTAGCCCTATTTGGACAAAAGCTTAATACGTGGATTCAAAACAATTCCCCTGAACACCTGAACCCTGAAACAACTCAATTAGCAAAAAGAAAAAAAATTTGGGTGGACGGAAAATTAGAACATTTTTAACATGCTGCGGAGAAAAACAAATGAGCCTAATGAGCATGATCATGCAGTATTACGCCACTAGTGTTCTTCAGTTCCTGTGTTCTTTCTGCTGAAATATTGGCAGGTGGTGGATTTAAGGTTTAGCATAATCTGACTTGAAGACACAGCTGACAATAACACACTGTAAACATTGCTGTGCTCCATTCATCACGTCCTCTGTTTCACTGCTTGATGAGGCGGGTTTACGCTGCGCTGATGTGAAGCAGGACGTCTCCGCTAACATCCTGTTAGGTTTTGGGCTAAATATCGTATAAATGTGTTGAGAACTTTTACTCCTTCGACTGACTCATGTGACACTCATGTGTGCTGCAGCTGTTCTTGCTTTAGGGGGGGGTCGTCGTCCTCATGGAGATGCAATTTAGCCGCCCATGGCCAGTGCTGGGCTTCGGCTCTTAATAACTGCCACTGTTATGAAGTGCTGACAACTAATATCAAGGGATAATTCAACCAGCACGGCCAGACACCCTCCCCCCGCACCCCCCCATTGTTTTGCTACCAGCATGCAGTTGGATCATTTATGCTTTATTATTATTATTATTTATTATTTATGCTCACTGTGTTCTTTTGTATTTCTGTCACATTTTCTCTTTCATTTCTATTTGTCAATCCTTGTTTACCTTTATTTAAACGTATTGTTTCCCTTTGCAGCTTCAGGAGGGGCGGAGAGCGGCAGTAGTGGGGAAAAGAGTCCGACTGGAGGCTCCTCTGCATCTTCCAAACGGGCTCGCACGGCGTACACCAGTGCTCAGCTGGTGGAGCTGGAGAAGGAGTTCCATTTCAACAGGTACCTGTGCCGGCCACGCCGCGTGGAAATGGCCAACCTGCTCAACCTTTCCGAACGCCAGATCAAGATCTGGTTCCAGAACCGGCGCATGAAGTATAAGAAGGACCAGAAGTCCAAGGGCTTGAGTTCCAGTTCTGGAGGACCCTCACCCACTGGTTCCCCTCCCCTGACCATGCAGTCTTCTGCGAGCTATCTCAACTCCATGCACCCAATGGGAGGGGGTGGAGGCTATGATGTCCCTTCTCCGCCATCCTTTGGTAAGCCCCACCAGGGGGTGTCTTATGCCATGTCTACTGCCTACTCCAATGTCCCAGTGAAGGGCTGTCCTCCCCAGCAGAAGTATGGTCCTCCTGACCCGGACTATGGTGACCCACATCCCCACCACAGCCTTGTCCAAGCAAACAGTGCTGGCTATGGGACTCCCACCAACATGCAAGGCAGTCCAGTTTACGTAGGGGGTGGCAGCTATTTGGAACCCATGCCCGGCTCGGGCCCCTCTATGTATGGACTGAACCACCTTGGCCCCACGCCAACCCACCATCAGACCATGGACTACAACGGTGCTGGGCCAATGTCAGCCACCAACCAGCACCATGTTGGCGGCGGGGGTCCACCAGGTCCCTGCGACCCACCCACACACCCCACATACACCGAGCTGTCGGCGCACCACACCTCGTCTCAGGGCAGAATCCAGGAAGCACCCAAGCTCACTCACCTGTAGCAGGTTTGGAAACTAAATAACCATGTAGGACATAGTGAAGACACAGACAACTAACAGACATACTAACATATGGGGACGGCTGCAATGCGATGGCAGGACAGGCAGAATGAGACAGACCGAAGGCGGTCAGTGGTTTGCCTTACACCCACAGTGTTGGTTGTAAAGCCCTACCTTGTTTCCTCAGTCTTGACAATAACTCCATCTGATCTGATTAGGGCCAAAGCTTCTACTATTACTGCAAATGTATATTTAAGCTCATTTAAAAGAAGTGAAGAATCTGCCCATTATCAAACGAGACAAATAATCTCTAAACCATTGATAAATGCACCACAGAGGTCAAATCATCAGGACTCTGCTGCAATCAAAAGAAAAACAATACAAATCAGAAGACTGATTTTCAAATCAGTCGTCTCACCATTCTAGACCACATAGTTTTGGTGAGCAGATAGAAACTCCGTATCTGATCTGGCTTGGTCTGCAAAACCAGTTCTCTGACCTAGCATGCGGTGTAAAATTTACTTTGATAATGACATCTTTCCCTAAGACTAACAGACTTGCAAAGAGCTCTGCTGCCTGGAAAATGAAATAGTTGCGATTTTAATGGGCAGTTAACGAGGTGCTTAGATTTATGACACCGAGCTCTCTCCCCCTCCAGGCAACACATGTTGTTGTCAGCCTAGCTAAGCTATGTGGTGGCTCTCCCCCTCCATCAGCCAGAAAAAGCGAGGGAGAGCAGAAATGAATGTTGGGAGCTGCAGCAGCGCTTGTCCTCCTCTACTCCTGTCTTTAAAAACCACTGGGCTCTCTTCACTTCGCCATGTCCTTCTGCCTGGTGCCTGTCTCCATCAGTCATGACCCCTGCCTGTGGCAGCAGCACATGTCTTCTGAAGTGGCACAAGGTCTCAATATATCTCAATACCCCCCTCCCCAACATTCACACGCATATGCACATACACTGATCACCGCACGCATGCTCACCTATCCTTTAATCACAGAAGAAAACAGGGTTTAAGAAGCTACGCGCTAACGTGGCTCCAGTAGACATAGGCAGTGTGAGCTAGCCACTGCTTCATACACACCCATGTCCACAGCGATGCTAAGCTAACCTCCGTTTTTGTTGACACATCTGCAGCCGGCTGAATCTGGTTGTTGACATGTTCAAATAAACACACGAGAGGACATGGAAAAAACATTTTTATATTATTATTTTAGCACATCATCGACACAGGGTAATAAGAGCAGAGAAAACTATTTATTTAAGTTTGGGTAAGTCTTTGCTCTCTCTCTCTCTCTCTCTCTCTCTCTCTCTTTCTCTCTCTCTCTCGAAGAGTTCACTTCAATTACGGACTTCAATGCATAAATGTCCACATTTTTAATCTTGTATTTTGTTTTTCGCCTTTCTTGACTTTTAACGTGGATACAGGGTATATATTTGAACAAAAATGCATGTCCCAGAAATCGGAGCTGATGTGTATCGCACATTTTGAAAACAACTGGGTTCGTGTGCAGGAAGTGTTAGTGAGGGGAGTCCGGGTCAGCTGGCAGGGGAGACCCTGGCCACGGCTGACCCCCACCACCCTCTCTGGGCTGTTCTGGAACTAGGAACCCGTTGTGTGGTTTTTAAAACGGCAGATCGACACATATGCTTTTCACATCTGGGCATCATTGTTGCACTTAGAGTTTACATTTTGATGGTTAAAGTTAAGAAAATAATGATAATGAAATCTTATTTTGAAGACGGAAGGCCCTCCAATCAAAGTGTCTTTCGCCAATGTGTGTTCGAGTGAACATTCATATATAAATATTTATTTGTTATAGCCAGTTTAAAAAGACTTTCTGTTTTGTATTATTATTTATCCTTCATGTATTTATATATAGAAAAAATACTGTACTTTTTTAGTATTTACCTGTAATGAAAGAAAAAACAGCATTGATTCTTCTTGTCCATTGTACTGACGTTACATTTTTTTAGTTCTTGTACTTTAGAAGAAAATACGTAGGTTTTTTTGGTTCTTATGATCCTTGTACATAAATATTTTGGCTTGTACAGGGAAAAATAAGGCAAAGGTGGGGATTGGTGACCCATCTGAGCTTAGCCGGAAAATTTAGAAAAACTATTAGCTGGAGAAAAAAAAGAATGAGACTTTTTGAAGAAAAAAAACACCTTTTTTGTCCTTTGTAGCTCCTTTTTCTTTTCATTGTTGAGAGAGTTGTCTGTTGAACAATTCTTTAATAAAAGTGTTATGTTATTCAGAGCTATCGTCAGTTTCCTACCACTTAATAACCAGTCATGGTCAGAAAGATTTGCCCACATGGAAATCTACCAGCAGGATTGCCACGGTAACACGCAAACTACCCAGGGTACTGCTGGTCTCCTCCAGAGTGGCAGTTGTGGTAAAGTTCATCAAATATGAAAATAGACATACTGTATGTAAGGCCCCGGAATGTGTGAAGCGAGGTGTGTGGTGATGCATGTTAGTGTGATCAAATGTTCTGTCTGCTCACGGTGACCGAGGCTGACACCAGTGTTGGGTTACAGGTCAGTGCCTCGGGCTAAAACTCTGACAAATCACTGTATCTGAATCCTACAGACATGAAACATGTCTGAAGCACAAAGAAAACCATATGCCGCCCTGACTATTGGAAACATGCTTCCCGTGTCTCGTGTGCTGTGTGAATAACAGAGGGAACTTTTTGGAATTATTATTTTGGAGATTTTTTCACCAAAGCACAGAGATGCTGGTCATAATTCTTCTCTCTGAAGGTCTGAAGGTTTCACTAACGCCTTTCAGACGTGATAGCTGAGAATGATACGGAGGGTCTGAGAGAGGCAACTGCTGATTAACTCATGTTTACGTCTGATCAGGGAACATTTTTCATGCTGAAATAACACATCTGGAGAGCCAAAATTGGTCACTGTTTATTCTCATTTGTGTGCCAGACTGAACAACGACTCTAATGTGCAGTTGTGTAAAAAAAGAAACTCCTCCTGACTTTTAAAGCATCCCATAGCCTTTAAAACTCTGAACAAGACGTTTAAAGTGATTTACTGACGTCAGAGTTATTTCATTGCATGATTGATGATCAAAAACAGAGTGCTAGGAACCATTCAGACCTTCCAGCAGATAACAGGGGTTGTCTCTGGTTCTTTCTTTATTTCACTCTGTTTGACAATTTAAAAATAAAATTGACTGCACTTGTAGATGAAGAGTTATTTTACTGCCAGATGAATAGTTTTACTGTCGTCAAGGCAGTAAAGCATGTTTTTTAAGGCTCCAAAGCCCCAAAAGGCAGAAGAGGCAAAGTTGTAGATGTAGAGATATCAACTTTGCTCTTTTTTCGTTTCTTGTGTTGATGTTTATGACTAAAAAAAAGCCTGAGGCCTGCGCCATGATGCAGTCACGTGTCCCCCCCCCCCCCCCTCCTCCATTTATTTCCCTTTTGCACACATGTGCTCCCAGACCAAAGAGAGCAGGGGAAAAAAGAAAAAAAAACTTAGGGCATAAATCAGACTCCCATAAATAATGGTCGTGCTTCCCCTTTACATCTCCGTTAGACTAACAGACAATAAAAACACCAATAAGCAGAGATTGGATCTAATTTATTGCCTCATAAAAACAGACACAGAGCTGCAGCGTGGCTTCAATAAGTCAGTCGGAGCGCGGAGCAGCGCAGTCAAAAACTCGCCCTGAAAACTGACGTTAAAGATACATGCTGAGATATAAGTTAGCGACATTTTCATGCTGAGGATAAAGTCTAATATTTATAAATACAGAGAAGACAACACTAGTTCTCCTACTATTAATAGTAAAAAACGATATTTGTCTAGACAATTTTCTAAAATAGATTTACATTACAAATAATTTTAAACAGCACAGATATATGGCGAAAGAAAATCGTTTACCCTACCATTTTATACCACAAAAGAAAACGGACGGCCAAAGAAATGAAGTAAAAGAATTCCTCAAAATCAAAATGGCCAATGTTTTAGATGAATGGTGAATGAAAAGCTTCCAGGTCCACATCAATAAAAGCATTTAACTAAATAAAAATGGGATGGAAAAAAGTGTTGTTACGCTGGAGCTCCGTCAGCAGATTGTGTGCTGTTTTGGGGGTCTATAAATGTGTGTGTGTGTGTGTGTGTGTGTGTGTGTGTGTGTGTGTGTGTGTGTGTGTGTGTGCGCGTGTGTGTGTGTGTGTGTGTGCTCTCGTGCAAACTCGGCCTACACACTCAGCCTGCGCTCAATGGCCCGAACTCCCACACAAATTTCTGCTTTTTCAGCCTCTCTTTCAGAGCCAGGGGGGCCGAACCCAAATGGCATGGGAAAGAAATGTAGACGGTGGGGGAAGACGTAGAACAAATATTGCATCCATTTGCCGCCGGTCTTTTTTTTTTTTTTTGCGTGCAGATTGCTGCGTGATATGCGTGTATAGCACTGAAAATATCAAAACATGGCAAATAATGGAGCTGAGAGGAAGACTGGGAGAGCACGACCGGAGGTTAGCTTGTTATTTATGGAGCGAGAGGGGCTGCTGTCAGGCTCTTTGCAGGGAGAGAAAGATTGATCACCGCACTTCTTTTTTTTAACCCGGTCTCCTCGGGCCCTCCCCAAAAATAGGCTATCCTCTATTAAACTACTTTAGATCTATCCTAAAATCTACATAAGCGTCTGGTTAGCTCTGAAAATCACTCAGCACACTCGCACTACTACAGTCGCAGAAGCAGCGAGTGCTTTATTATTTCCAATATTAGAAAGTACTGGAGGCATGCGCTCTTCCACCCCCTTTTTCCAAGAGACCTCGCAGTGAACTCTCCCTCTCTGTGTGCAAACATTTTAAAACACACACACACACACACGTTACACTGAAAAGGGGGGTGAGAGAAACATGGTGATAAGAACTATGGGGTTGGTTCAGGATTATCTCCTGCTTTCTTCCACGCCTAATATTAATAACAATTCCAAACACATTTAGAGTCTATGAAATACAAAAATGCACTTACAGTCCACCAGGCTCACCCTCCCAGTTATATCTGAGTGTCTGACTACGCTCTCCTGGCTGTGTTGTGTAGAATTCATCCTCTCCTCCTGCGCTCCTGTACCATCTAAAATACATTGTCTGTGTCTGAGATGAGGCATTTCTGCTTCTGTCATACTCACTGCTACAAGATTAATGTGTTACATGCTGTAAACACTATTTTAAGGGGTGCCATATTGTAAACGGCGCTGGCCAGTTCCGTTCACCTAATGCTAATTGTCATTACATCACCCAGTGCACCCAAAGGAGGGAAGAAACGATCCAAAGATGCTCTTTTGTTTGTGCGTAACACTGGACCTGGATGCGCCAGCCCGCCGCCCACACAGCGCACATGGCGACCGGTCGCCTTCTCGTTTTTTCCTCCCCTGAATTTACCCCCCGTTCGGACAAAACAAAAGCAGCTACCCCTGTAATGGAGCCTCTTCTTGCCACAGCATTTGGTTAAAAAAAATAATAATGCCGCTTCCCACAGCCATCGCCGCCGCCAGGCCCGGGCCCCGCGATTGGTGAGTTTGGATCACGTGACCAGGAATTGGCTGCAATTTCGCCCCATAGTTCTTCATTTTAGCCTACCCAGGTCCCCATACGCTATATCACCAATATACACAATTATTATATAGGCACCGCATTTACGCCATTGCGGTCGGGAGACAGATGATCGCGCGTGTATTTATTTATTTATTTATTTTCTCCGAAGCCATGCCGAGCTATGTGTATGTGAATGCGTGAGCGTGCGTGCGCTTATGTGTTTTGCTTTTTTTTTATTTTGGGGTAGGGATTGTTCTGGGGTCTTGGCGTTTGAGGAGGAAATCGGTTGGAGAGAGCTATGAATTTTGAATTTGAGAGGGAGATCGGTTTTATAAACAGCCAGCCGTCTCTAGCAGAGTGCCTGACGTCCTTCCCCGCCGTCCTGGAGTCATTTCAAACTTCATCAATCAAGGAGTCGACAGTAATTCCGCCTCCCTTCGAGCACACCATCCCCAGTCTCAGCCCCTGTGCAGCCAGCCAGCCGAGACCGACTGCAAGGAACCAACAGAACCGGAGAAACTCCAACACAAATGGCATCCAGACGCACCAGCGAGCCGCCCAGCAGCCCTGCCCGCCCGGCCAGGCCCCTGCCACGGCGACGGCGGCCGGTCCGATGGCCCCCGAGTTCCCCTGGATGAAAGAGAAGAAGTCGTCAAAAAAGTCCTCCAAGCCTGGAAGTAGCTCCGGCGGTGGCGCACCCATTCTGCCCCCTTCTTCAGCCTCCCCGTCGCCCACCGCCTCCGGGTACGCTTCGGCGTCCATCGAGTCGCCCACAGGTCAGTCTTTGCTGGCATGCGTAAGAGTGCGTGATGGCTGTGCAGCATGTGCTTCAATTTCTGTCTGCATTTTCGTTTAATCTCTCCCCGAAATGTAACTTACATTTCATTAAACGCGACATGGTGTGCCATTTATTGCGCTGTGTTTGGGTGCGCGAGTGCGCGCGCGTGCTCAGTGCATGTCACATCGAGACCACCGCATTATGCTGCAGTGCTTTGCACACTCTCCATCAGGAATTTAAATGTGCACATCAAGGGAGTGGGAACTTTCGTTTCAAGATCACGTTCATTCCTCCAGATCAGACTTTTTCCACATATTTTTTTTATTTTTTAAAAGCATGCTGATGTGGAATTAATTGTTGTACATCAAGACAGACAAATGGCATTTATTTCATTTCCTCCATCCTGCAGATAATCCGTGGTGCAACCTGTGTAATTTGGCTGCTTGGTTGCTGTGATTTGATACCAATGCAGCATCACCTCCCCCACGTTATATATTCATAACACAACTGAGAGGGTAGCCATGTTGGATGGAGGTAATGGCAGGAGGAAAAACACGTAGGGTGGGGGTTGGGGAGTGTAAAGTATAACCACACTGGTTAGTGCATATGGTCTTGTTTTAGACCATTTAGGCTTTTGCTTTGCGTTATTTCTGTCCTTACATGCAGCCATTTCCCTCCCTTTTCTCGTTTTTTTAAAGTACACCTTCATTCTCATTTTCCCCTGTCTGGCATCATTTCCTGCCTTCTCTGATGGTGTGCGTAAATCCATTGAGAATATTGTGCTTTCTGACACTTTCGCTTCAAGTCAACATTTCCTTTTACACGTCCCATGATACATTTATATTTCCCCTTTTCCTTCTGATCACATGCTCCATCCTCTGCTAGTCCTGGCTCACTGAGGCTCCACGACTGAACCTACTTTGAAAGTCATCTGTCTTTATCTGCTCTGGAAAATCTTTGTTATAATTTCCCTCTAAGTGCTGAATGTTCACTCTTATGTGTTGCCTCACTTGTGTAATTTGAAGGAGTTGTTTTATTGCAGGTTTTGTGTTTTATTACTTGCTTTATTACAGCCGCAAGAGCCGAGGGGATTTCTGGATTATTTTCTGACGGAAAAGTCTTCAAAGCAATAAAACAAATACACAAAGCTCTCCCATTAGAAATAAAAAAGAGAGATAAATAGAATATAACGTATTTTTAATATCTAGAAAAATAGACCCTGCACATAAATTTCACCGTGTCGTCAATTTTATGTTCCTTTCTCGCCTCAGATCAGAGCCAGGCGGGTCTGGATGCTGGAGGAGCCGGGTCCCGCCGGCTGCGCACCGCCTACACCAACACGCAGCTGCTGGAGCTGGAGAAGGAGTTCCACTTCAACAAGTACCTTTGTCGGCCCAGGAGGGTTGAGATCGCCGCCCTTTTGGATTTGACCGAGCGTCAGGTCAAAGTTTGGTTCCAGAATCGGCGGATGAAACATAAACGCCAGACGCACCACCGGGATGGCAGCGGCGGAGGCAACGACTCCAACGAGCCGGGCGGCTTCGAGCCGCTCGAAGGCGCCGATGCTTCCTCTCCGTACTCGAGCCAGCCTTTGGAAGCATCTGGCACCGGGGAGTCGGAGAGCGAGCAGGGCAGCTCCAATCCATCTTCGGCCGCCTACGCTAGTGACAGCGGGGACAATGCGCAGTCCACAGCGGAGGAGGGAGGCCTCCTGGGCTGCCCCGATCGCCAATCGCTTTCTGCTGTGTCCGGCTCCTCCGCCACTCACCTCCACCCGCTCACCGCAACGAACTCCAGCGACAACCAGGCCCCCCTGCAGCTCAACCGGACCGGGCCCGAGCCGTCGTTCAGCGAGCAGCGGGACTCCTCCATCCCCTCCGCGACCGCGGCGCTTCCAGACCTGACGTTGTTCGCGACAGACGCCTGCCTGTCACCCAGCCTGCAGAGCTCCCTGGACAGCCCGGTGGATTTCTCCGAAGAGGATTTTGATCTATTCACAAGCACACTGTGCACTATAGACTTGCAGCACCTCAACTTCTGAGAGCGCAACGGCGCTTTAAACTGAGAGGACTGAGAGGAACGATCGTGGACCGGAGTTGATTCTGGGGTTGAAAAAGCCTCTCTGCTACATTCCTGAAAACAATTCTCACTTACAATTATGTTCCTTTCAATATATTTTCGTCTTCTTGCTGGTTATAATGTAGACTTAGAAGCGCATATTTAAAAAAAAAAAAATTAAAGGGGAAGTTGTTTTTCTTTTTTTTCCACGATCGAAACGTGGTGGATTTTTTTCATCTCTTGTCCAAATTTCAGGTATTTGCCTTTTTAAAGATTTTTTTTTGTTTACCCTTAACACTATTTGTGGATATGTTTCTGGTGCAGCTTCGTGGATCCTTAATAACTTCTCAGGAACTGTTCTCGGGGTCTGAAGGTGCAGAGAGCTGGACTGTTCTCATCCTTTCAACGGAGGAATGAATTCACTGAAGACGAGAAGTACTGCTGATCACCCGACTTTTAGACCCTAGTTTATTTATTCAGATTCTTTAATAGTGCAAATCCAAATTATTTATTGTACATATATTTTCATAGTGGAATAAAATATAATAAAAACACACACACACGACAATTTATTAGCCGCTGTCATTTTCTTTTAAAAGCGAATTTCCAAAACTGGCCAACGCACTAAAAACAGTTATATAATAGGCTAATAAACTATAATAGGCAATAGATTTTTATTTGTATTCAAAATTACATATATTTGATAAATAATATAACTGAAACAAAAATAATGAATTGCATTCCAATAGTTAATGAAAACACAACAATGGGTTTATTTTATATTCCACCTGCAGCATCTTTTAAAGTAGGCCCACAAATATATGTATAAGAAACACATTGGTATAATTTTATAAAATTAATTTTTCGGCAATTTCTTGGGCTAATTAAAGTTGGGTCGTATGAAAAACAATTCAGGATACGTTTGGATAAACAAAGTTTTACAATTTCTCAATTTAAAGACGATGATAAAATCTAGTTCCACCTTCAGCCTTTATATAAAGATAAGGCTGAATAAATGAGCGAGTCATCCTCCCCACTGAAGCAGCCAGGAGGGGAACATCTCAGTGTCTTTGCTCTTTGTCATACATTAGCTTAGCGCAGCTAACTCGCAGGCTACGAGCAGAAGTTAATGGCTTGTTTAGCATGGTTCAACTGTAGGTGTAAGCAAGATTCTCCCTGTCTAGTGTTGGTGAGGCGCTAAATTTTAACTTTGCACTGCGTAGTCTTCCTCACAGTCTGCGTTTAGCACCGAGTTAACGCAGATAGCTGCTTGGATGCTACGTTAACTAGCTGCTGCTCCAGCAGAGTCAAAATGGCGCTGGAGACAAAGCAGGATGTGAACAATGAGCAGTGGCAGCCATTACAGGATGACTGCATCTCTGTGACAGACACTCTGTGTGTGTGTGTGTGTGTGTGTGTGTGTGTGTGTGTGTGTGTGTGTGTGTGTGTGTGTGTGTGTGTGTGTGTGAGAGAGAGAGAGAGAGAGAGAGATAGGAAGGACTCTCAAATGGAGCTTAGTAAGCACTGTGACTGCTAATAATATTTATCATATATAATAAATACCAATCTTTGTTTATTATTATTATTATTATTATTATTATTATTATTATTATTGAAACTCTTTGAAATTTTCTCATGATCCAAAACAGCAGTATTAACGGCACTATTTAATTACAGTATTCAATTCTGCAGGTGAGGAAAGCAGTTGGTGAAACAACAGAAAAAGATTCTGCTTCACCGCAACAGTTCCACAGATAAAACTATCAATGAAATCAGACTTCACCATTACACGTATTAATCTAAAACAACACCTAATTTCAAGAAAAACAACTGTTACTGATATTTCACTTTTTAGCATTTCAATGTTATGCGTGTTTCCAGTTTCCTGCCACAACCGTATCTCTAAATACTAATGAAAACTGTTAACCAATCTGATATTTAGGATAATACTCAACCAAGAACAACAGGTTTAAACACTCTTTGAGTTCCAATCATGCGTATATTGAACTTAGAAAAGTCTCCCACATGAATTTATCAAAAATTGAATCCACTATTACTTTTATTTCAAGAAATAACCAACTAAGGAACCGCTGAACTGAAGACTAACAGCACATCTATTGTAAAAAGTTGGAGGTCTGTGATAACAGATAGTCACACTCCAGCTGGACAAGTAAAAATGACACATGCTTTGATCTGTCCGTCTGAATATGTGAAATTATGAAATACAGATACGTGGTCGTCACTCTACATGATTAAATACACCAGTTTATTAAAAATATGAATCACTTTTAGCTTAAATTGACAAAATCAAAATCGATTTTTTTTTTTTTAAATGACATAATCTACATAATATTAGGGATTTGACCTGGCCTATGTGCTATTTTTGGTCTTTATGTCGGGTACTGTTTTCATCTTTAGAGAGTTATCCTCCCCATGCGACAACATGATGGATCTCAGTTAACACCTTCACACTGTTTTACACCCACATAAAGTTAATCTATGTTTGCAAAACTAAAGATTAGAAAATGTGCGGCCTTTCTGTCTTTGGCTGTCCCATAACAATCCATCCAAGTGTATCTTGTAGACAAAGAGATTACAAAAGAGAATGTCTTGCAGCTAGGAGACATATCTCACCTTCCGAGTGTCTGTATATGTGTGAGAGCGAGAGAATGCGTGCATGTGTGTTCCAGTAATCTCTCTCTCCTGGCTGTCACCACCTGTCGACCTGCTGCCGTGCTGTAATACGCGGACCGTTCCTTTATCTCTTGCATCACCGTCACCATCACTGTTATGATTCCTGCCCCTGTGCGTGTGTGTGTATGTGTGTGTATACGTATGATATTGCATAACACAGGCATGATAGATCACCCACTTAGTTGCAGTGGTGAAATGTGTGAGAAGAAGATTTTTATCATTGTGGCTGTCGAGAGGCAACTCTTTCCTTCACAGTCAGTCCCCAATGTGGTGGGATTAATAGTGAGGTTATTCTAATGCATGGTACAGTTTTAGTTTGCTGCGGCTGGGTTAGCATATACAGGTGATGCAGGAGGTCACTGCTATATTCAACTGTACAAGTATTTTGTATTATCCTTTTTTATTCTCAAGATCTGACCTTTCAGTTCATACTAATCACCTCATAAGCAGGAGGGCTTCCTCAGACGAGACCACTAGGGGGTCTCAACGAGACCAGCAAAAATAGTCAATTAGCAATGCTATTAGCAAAGATATTCTGGGTGTGTATCTTAAGTTTCTAGTTCAATTTAATGTTACATTTATAAAATATCTTCTATGTATGTATGTTATTTTTGTAACATGGCAAAAAATGTTACAGGATTATTGCTACTTTCAATAGAGTTTAGCTCCTCAAAATATCTATCTTCAGATATTCTCCTTTGAATCCATGAGTATAATTTGTTGCAGGTGGTTTAGGCATTGAATAATTTGTAAGCACGCTTTCACCGAATCCCTCTGAGCCAAAATGGTCGCCCACTGTGAGAGAGATCATGTTTAAAGAGAACATAATGAAGAGCAGCACAGGGTCATGGCCAAAATAACAGTCACTCACAGTTCAGCCACACAGATGATGCAACACGTGTCAGTACACATACAAGCAGGATAGACAGACAGATGCAGCTATTTCCACACCTACCCTCCAGTTAGAGTGTGTGTTTGTGTGCATGTATTAGCATCACACTTAGCTTGAGTCATCTTCTATTCTTTAAGTGAGAAACAGGCAGCTGATCAATGATTTTAACATCGATACACAGATGCAATGTGTGTATGTGTGTGGGTGTGGGTGTGTGTTGGTGTGGGTGGGTGTGCGTTCACCCATACTATACAACTGTGTATTGAATTGTCAGGTAAGGAGCCCTAGAGAAATCAGACAAATCACTGCGTAGAGCATCTTGATGGACCAAAGTCCTCCTGCTGGTCCTCTTTAATGGGTCGATAAAGAGCCATTCCACAGGATTTACTGGTATCTACCTGGGGACCACAGACAATCATCAGTCAATTCAATCATGGCAATTAACGGCGAAGGAATAAATGCTGAGTGTTCAGCTAAGACTGCTAATCAAAAAGAAATGGTGGTGTAACCAAATGCTAAGTCAGTTCTGGCGTTTTAAACAGATTGAGCAAAGTTGTGACACGATATAGTTGCACGCTCTTTATATAGATATGCCATCTTAACGGTTCCTGGCACTGGTGCTGTTTTTGATACCACAAGATCTGAGTTTATTCAACAAGAATTAAAATGATGATTAAGAAAAACAGATGGAGTTCATTTTTGAGTAAAAACACTAATAAAAAAGCGCCTTATTCAAGATGACTAAGATCACATCTTCAGTCGTTCAAGCACAACGAGGCGAAAGTGTAAGAAGACATGATGAGATGGTACTATACAAACAAACATGCACATTCAAGACATGCCAGATATGAGTCACAGAATTTCCCTGGCACAGACTTTTCCTTCAGAAGTGTAAAGAGATTGTTGATACAAACCTTTTCAACACCCTTCAGTGAAATCCTCCAGTGCTGACAAGAACTTACAAAACACAATACAGAGAAGGGAAAATGACGGTTACTCATGTTGATGCATACCTGCTTCACCCGGGCAACACTTTGTCTGGTTCTTATAGTTATGGCCAAATAGGCTTCGTGTGCTGCAGAGCACTTGTGGCTTTATCTCTTTGTCTAAAGCATTTTGATAATTGATCTGTTATCTACTGAAGGGAGAGCAGCGTTCTCTTAATGTATCATTACTGTCTTCGTTATTCAATTCAGGTAAAATTACAACTGGTGGTGTAGATGTCTCACAGATGGGATGTTTGACTAACTCAAAATAATACATTACCGATAATTTCTGAATAATAAAAGTATAAAAGATTTGAATACAAAGGAATCAATCAATCAATCAATCAATCAATCAATCAATCAATCTTTATTTATATAGCGTCTGTTACAATCAAAATTGTTTCTAGGCGCTTTCCAGGGCCTAACCCCCAACAAGCAACAGTGGCAAGGAAAAACTCCCCTTTAACAGGAAGAAACCTTGAGCAGGACCAGGCTCATGTAGGGAGACCCTCCTGCTGATGGGGGAGCTGGGTAGAGAGGGAGGAGAAGGGGAGAGGAGAGGAGAGGAGAGGAGAGGAGAGGAGAGGAGAGGAGAGGAGAGGAGAGGAGAGGAAACCATGACCCAATGGGGTGACAGAGGCCACGTCAGGTGATCATGTTTCTGGACCCCAGCAGCCTCGGCCTATAGCAGCATAACTAAGATGTTAGCCTAGTAATTAGACCACCCCCTAAGTAATGTTTGTAGGGGTGCTCAAAGTCAGTTATCCATCAATTGTAACCTTGTGATTCAAAATAACCCACGACACTCTATTGTCCGAGCTTCAGTGATATTTAACTCAAGGAAGTGTTATTACAGGTTCAACGAAAAAATATATACTTGCATGTTTGATTATAGGGTGAACTCTCTCTCAGATTCATGGCTTCTGAGGCCATTTAATTAGAAATCGTAGAATAGTTTAAGTCACAATAAATGTGGCTATACTAACTAGTTCAGAATCTAATTTGTAAAAAAAGAATTAATTACTTTCCAGCAGAGATTTTTATTTTCCTACTGTAATATCTGTTAGACAGACATTCAGGACTAATAAGCAGTTCTGGATCAGTCGGTGCTTCTTCAATCTGCAGTTCTTAATTCCAACCACTAGGTGTCAGATGCTAGAATACTCTAAAATGACCCAAAACAGCTCACAAATGTAAACTGGATATTTTATTGCTATAGCTTGAGGATATTTTCAATTGCTAAAAAATACAGTGAAGAACAAATTTGAGAATCTCAAACAGCCAGTTTTATACATTTCAAATGAATCATTGTCTTGCCTCTTTTTCAATTCCCCGCCAGTGGCCCTACGTAGCTTTATCTCTAAACGCCCATCACCATTACTAGAATTTTCAATAAATCTGTTTGTGGTCATGATGCATGCATAATGAGGGCATTTTCAGCCTAGTGAAAAGCCACATCCATTCGTAAGTCTTCTGTGATTTTATGCTAGAATCCACACTGTTGGATTCTGATGTGTTTAGTTGCGCAGAATTATGAGTCATGACTGTTGGTTAAGAGAGAAAAAGTCACAGAAACCACAATCACATTTCACTCGTTTGATTTGCTCTTCTGGTGGGCTCTTCTGACATTGAGAGAAGTGGTTTGGGGGTTGGAACTTGGTTATGAGATCTAGATCTTTCAGTATTTCATGATTCTGTGATTCATTCTCCACCAGAGCTTCGGTCCGCTCTTGCCCTTTCCTCTCCACCCTCGTCTGGGTGTAAATGTGCTGTGCGGATAAGAATGCCCCAGCTGACAGCCTCTTATCAGAGGCGGCCGATAGCGGCAAAGCGGTGGGAAAAGTCTATCCAATGTCCATTTGTTTCTTCTGCAGTGTGCTCTTCTTTCATAACCTATATGTAGCTCATTTGTCGACCAACTTTTCCCCTCTGGATTCTGTTTGACAGCTAATCTTCCTCCAGGCTATGGCTGTACCCATTTCATGATGTTGCCCATGCTGCCCTGAAGAAGCACCAGAGGTTGCCTTTCAGCATTTCAGTCAACGGAAAGGCTCACTTCTAATGCACAGACCATCTTATAATAATTCTGTCCTTAGAAATTCATTTATTTAAAGTAGAAGAGAGATAGCCAGGCACTGTCTCATCCACAAAAGCATCTTCAATGCTTAACGTCAGTTTGGGGAATGATATTTGAACTCTTTGAACTCAATTCTTTGAAAAGACACATTTGGTTTGACCCAGATCTGCACCAACTCGACCTAAATCGGTCAGGAACTCGGCACAATGACCTCCAATCAGCTGGAGTGGAGAGATGTTTGCTAAAAACAGCGGAGGCTCTCCATTCAGCCCAGAGATCGTTCATCAACCTCACAGCCAAACAAACACCAGAAAATAAGCTCAGCACACAAAGCCTTCTGGTTAGTTGGATACGAATGCACTTCCTCGAGCTGCTGACAGCCTTGGGGAGCTTTCGGAGGGAAAACAGCTTCAGAGTGACAGGGCTGTACTGGAGGAGGCCTGTTGCATCAGGTGCAAGTATCTGAACTGGGAAATACCACTGAGGTAAAAGGAGAAAAAAACTGTGTGCACATTGCTGTATTTAACATCAATCACAACAATAAATGTGCTGAAACCAAAACCAAAGATTTTAGACTTTATCAAACTGTGATGTTTGTTGTGGATGTCTCCACATTTCTGAGCTCGGGGTTGGATCGGGATGCGGCCTTTTGGCTGAAGAAAGTCCCAGAACACTGTGGGAAAATGAATTTGGGAGGGAAATGGCAAGTGAAGTTTAATGTGGTAGCTATTATTATCAATTGACAGCATAATGTCCACGAAAACAGAACAAAACAAAGTGGCCAGCGCTGTGGTTGTGATGTTGGGGCTGATTGTTGTATATCAGGAAGTCTATGACAGGTTCAGACTGAAGTCAGACTGAAGTTTTATTCCTGTTGGTAAGCAGCACTGCTAAACTCAAGGAAAATGGTTAAATATCAGTGAATAATGTTCAGAGGTTTGCGGTTCAATGTTACTATTTATTCAATTTAAAATGACACTTAAAAACATCAAAGACAATTTTAAAAATCCAAGCCCTGCCTCGGGTTTCTCCAGACTCTCCGTGAGCGAAGATGCATGTAAATCTTATTAATAAACGCTGTTATGTGTCTGCATGTCTGTGGTTCAGGTTTCTCAGCTAATACAACAGCCATCATTGGTCCGGATGCACAACTCCTCTCTTTCTTTCACACTCTCAGTGTCTCTCTCTCACTTTCTCTCATGTATCATCTTTCATGATTTACAAAAAATGCCAATTATCTCACACGCCAACACTCTCCCGTAACGCACGTCCTCGCCGTTTTCCAGGAACACTGGAGCACCACTTCCTGGTTCTGGAGCAATTCGAGCTGTCTGACTGGACTGTTAAAGGAGACTCAGAGAAAGTCCAAAAGGCATACAGACGCTGCCAATCTGATCAGCGGGCAGTTTCCTAACTTTGCCTCTAATTTATCCCTGGCTTGGGACTGTAGATCATCCTGGATCAACAGTCAGAAACAGGAACAGGCTGTCTGAGGTGTTGCTGATTCTCAAATTCCACTCCTGACTTGAGACAAGACAGAAACCAGACTGAGCCAAGCTGCAGGTCATAACCCCACATTCTAAGAAACGAGTGTTCCCAAAAAGTTTCCCTCGATGGGCTTGGATTCCCTCAAGAATTTTTCCTTTGAAAAACGTTGTTTGTGGAAGCTTCATGAACAATCTGAGCAAGTATGAACATCTGAAAAATGAATAAACATTATTGAAATTATTGTGTTCTGGCTACGAACCCTTGAAAAAGAAAAAGGGCCTTATTTGGAGGTATTAGAGTGGATCTAGGCGGACCTTATTGATTTCTGGCATTAGTAACCAAGTATCTGCATACTAAGGTGGAACAGCTTGAACTGAAATTGGAACTATGAAGGTTCTAGAAGAAATGGCTTTAATTTACATAAAATTCTAGGTCAAAGAGGGTGCAATGTTTGGAAAGGACCCAGATGGACATTCTCCAAGAGGTTCTAACAAGAGGGAGAGAAGGGTTTTTACCAAGAGGACTAGCTGCAGAAGCATTTTCTCTGGCTGTACAGGAGCTCAGAAGACAGATTTCCTGGGAGAACATCAGCCTAAAACTTAGATTTTGCTCTATATTTGTTCAAGTGGACTTCTGAGATGCTCACAATGTGTTCTCGTCTCTTTACAAGGACACAACAAGAACACAAAGTTCAGTTCCCAGTGTATCATAATGTGTTTACCTGCGTTTCTTCTTGGTCAGGGTCACAGGGGGCGCTGCAGCCTGTTCCACCAGGACACGGTGGACAGGTTGCCAGCCCATCACAGGGCACACAGAGCATTCACTCACTTTATTTCTCCAATCAAGTGAATGTTTGAGTGCCTAAATCTCAGGAACGTGGGAGGAATCCAGAAGGTGCAAACACCACAGAGAACAGCCCCAGCTAGAATCAAACCTGCAACCCTTTACTTGTTCTGGAGAGCTAACCACTGCACCACTGCCAAGTTCTCTATCAGTTTTTGTTGCAATCTTCATTATCAATGACACACACGGCATCTCCTCCAACAAATATTGGAAACGTTCACTATCTTAGAAATTCGAACTTTGATTCGTCATCTATATTCGGTATTTCGTATTAACACATCTGAGACGCGCTAATATTTTACACTACTGCTCCTATAATATTGTTGGAGCTATAGTGCAACATGGCAAAAATAAAGAAAAGATAAAAATCAATTAATCATGCTCATGAGAAAGTTTGACAGTTGAACTTTCTGTATTTGTACTGCTGGGACGTTTATATCTCTGTGGACGTGCACAGCCTTTTTACCGTCTGCTCATTTATAAAAGTACAGGAATCGTGAAATGCAGTGAATGCAATGGAAACATCCAGTCCTCTGTTAAAGCGGCCTGTCTTCTGAGGTTTCTTTATCAGTCTGCTGCCAAATGTTTGACCTTCCATCGTGGTATTTCTCCTGCTGTGGAGAGAATTGTGGGTAAGAACTGAATTATGTAGGATCGCATACTGCAAGGTCTACATACGGCACACAATAAAACACACTGCATCCTGTCCAGAACTGTCTCTTTATGTCCTTTTTACTATGTCTCTTTATGGCCTTTCCTGTGGACATTCAAGGCATTTTAATGACACTTGAAACAAAATATTGCCCCAACCTGACTTTAACTGATATCGGCGCTCTCTACATCTGACTAAGACACACAGATAATCCAATTAAAAAACCAATGTGCGCGGTAATCTGAGGTAAACTAGGCAACACATGCACATGTGCAACAATCCCCACGCTGCCATATGAGCCTGAAATTCATTTTTTGCAGTGTCATATAACCATACTGAGTGACTCAGAGCTAGAGAGAAGCGCAATTTGTCTCAATTCAATCGGTTTTTTGTCTTTAATACTGAATAAGATCATCTCATTCTGAAATTTAAACGTCATAACGTAAACCCACATTTCAAACAGTACGCAGCATCAGCTGTTGCTAAAATACTTGCTAATCAGCAGTTAATACAGTCATCGTTCCATAAATCAAAACTGTTTCTGCCCCGTTTGGAGGGACTATATGTTTTATCTCAATTAATTGAAGGAGTACAGCAACATGTCCCTGCGGAAACAAATAGCTCTTAAAACCTTTCTAAGTTTAACAACAGTAGAACTCCCCTGGGGATTCAAATATCTTCTCATATTTGTTGTCCAAGCGCAACGAGTGGCAGGTTTCTTTTAGCCTTGTACTTCAGAGTTTATCGGCCAGTAAAACCAGCTCGTCGGTCATGATTCCTTAAGCAGCCCAACATCTCAAAGTACTTTCCGAGCTGCCACAAATCTGGAATTTGTCTTTCTCACTTTCAAGATTTAGATTATAGCAACAGGCTGATTAATCATATCGTCAGCATTCATCATGCTGGCTTTCTTTGTTTAAAGGCTGAGAAAGTCTGTCAAACTTTGGAACATATTCACATATCAGTGATTATCCACTGTTTGGTTGACAGGAATTAGTGATAACACAATAATCAAAAAGCAAAAGTGTGATTAATGACTTTTCTCCATTATTTCTTACAATCTCACTGAAAATGGTTGAAGGACACAATAACTGCAATGACATCATCTTGGCCTTAAGGAAGTTGCATTATATATATTTCATTGCCATGACTTTTTGAACTTCCAAAATGTGTTGCTCTGACCTCTGACCCCTTTGCGTCACTCTTCGGACCAGCCGCGTGGGCGTCATTAAATCTTCCTCTTCTTGTCCTGCGCCTGTTCCTGCCAACTTCCTTCCCACTCGTTCTTGCTCTCCTTCCTTTCAGCCTCTCGCTGATCATTAACCTCCCTACTTGTCGCACGCCCACGCCGCTCGTCACGAACTTGTTTCTGGTGGCGGGGACAGCGGTGCGTCTGCTGTCAGGCCCCTCACAGAGCCCCGAGAGGGGAGAAAAATGGATGGTGGGTTCATTGGAGGCAACACTAACGCGTGTGTGGGTGAGTTAATTAGTAATAAGAGGAAATCAGAACTCTGAGACACTTGAAGTTTTAAGAGTAAGTTTTAAGAGTTTTCCGTTGTCAGGACATTAAAATGGAAATAATCCCTCTGTGCACGTTTGACTGGCTTGCATGCACATCTAGCAGCAGAGCATTGTGTGGCGCTTCCTGCTCAGCTGGTTTAGCTGGCCAGAAGGCCTCCTGTCTGCTTTAACTTCATTTCCATAACAGATCATCTCATTCATTCAATTAACAAACACACACTCTCCCACGTGCACACTCAGCCGAATCCGCAGCCTTCCCAATCCAATTGCTGAAAAAGTAAACCGATTCCCAAAAGTGCGCGCGATCGGCCGCTGGGATCGATACAACGACCAACCCACAGAACGATTTCCTCAGTCCTGCAAGGAAAAGAAAACTAGGAAACAAACACAGCCGGATTGATGATTTTTAAACGAGATGATCGTGAGGAAGTCTGACGCCGTTGATGGGACCAGAGGAGAGAGGCTGATGTGGCGTCAGTGCTGCCGGCGGTACAGTGGAGGTCAGTCAATCAGCCGCACGCTGACACTTTTAAATGTCAGTGTGGAGCAGCTGGCACGTGCATTAAAACAACATGTTAGCAGCATGCGTACAGTTTCCGTCATCATGTGGGAGCCAATTGAGCCTGAAGCCAATTTGAGGAAAATAAAAAAGGAAGCCTCACTGATTTGATCCTGCTATTGACAAACGACTTGTTACTTCAAGATTTGAACACTAAGATTTACGTTAGCATTATTATTGTTACAAAAACTCTGATATTAACACAAATGAATCTGCTTTTAAAGGCTCCCGCTTCATACCTTACATTTGTCCGTTATTCCAAACTGTTTTCCAGATATTGGGGCGATTTTCCAAAACACAGGAAACTAATTTAAGGGACCAAAAAAAGGCATTTATGTTAAACATCCATCACCACTGTCTGCTCACCTTCTCCTGACAGTTTGTCAGAGGAAACTTCTTCCCTTTATGATCTCACTTTGATAAATTGCTGAAATAATCAAAAGTCTTGGATCTCGGCCTGCTCATGTTTCTTTTTGTCAGTAGTATTTTTTATTGCCTGGCTGTTACATTGTAATGTCAAACATATGCAGGCCATATATATCAGAATCAGGACACTTCAGTCCATTCCTTTTCACAGCACATCTCTCAGTCCTGAAATCTCTCTGAGAATAAATGTTTGATAAGGGCCCCATCTGCACCTATATCTGTTACGTGAGCTTTTTCAATCAATGCAACCTAAAACAGAAGAAATGGCTGGAATGAGATGTATGGGCAGATTATTATTGTCATTATCATTAGTAGCTGTGTCTTTTAGTCTGATATATGTTAATGTGGATCACTTTTTATTCTCTTTTAGAGTTTAAACCGATTTTGTTTAAGCTCTGTTGACAGAACAAAGGGGGGAAATAGAAGCTTCTTCAGGTTGGGCTACAGATGAGGTTTCCCTTCCTTCATGTTATGGAAGGAAACCTCAGAACATTATTGATATTTGGAATCAGAGTGTTTTCGGTGGCTGTTGGCTCCTGGAAACAGTCTTCTTCTGAATGAATTTATCTTGGATTTGGGCCAAGGCGTGTAAATGTGGAGGACCTGCAGTGTGCGCGTAGCTGTTAGCCAGACGCAGCGTAAAGGCGATGCGGTGCGCTGAAGGTTTGGTTCGGGAAGCATTTGGCAGCAACAGCAGGCCTCCTCACAGCTCCTCTTTTATTCTCAGCCTCTCTTTGCTCTGACAGATCCGCGCTGATATCAGATTGATGGCCCCGTTTGATTGAAGTCTCTTTGTCGTGCTAATGTCACGGCGATTGATGGATGAGGCGCGTGCGTCCGGGCAGCCGCGCGCACACAGCCAACTTTAAAACCGAATAGGTCCCCTCCCTCGATGCACACACACGCACACACACACACACACACACACACACGCACACACACACACACACACACACACACACACACACATATACACACACTATATCCCCCCGTTTCTGTGACCGGCTGACAAACTCGTGGCCTCCGGTCACCAAGCGACGTAACGTCGCCCCACGTGACGAGGCGAGAGGTAGGAAAAGAACTGATTGGGAAGAAAGAGGGAGAGAGTGGAGAAAGAGAGAGGGAGAGAGAGAGAGAAGAGGAAAAAGCCGATAATTTGGGTTTTCGGAGAGCGGAATGGAGGGAGACCGAGTGTAACCTGTGCAGAGGTGACTGGACGCGTTTCCGTGTTCTCGCGGTGTTTTCCCGGTGTCGCGTTTGGGAAAACGCACGTTGCGCTGTGCCACTGACAGGACGAGGCCTCCGTTCGCGCACGCACACACCCACACGCACCACGACAGGGCACATTACTCATGTGTGTGTCGGAGGTTGTGCAGAGATTTTCTCTCTCACTGGATCTTTATTTCTGCCTTTTTATCTCCTGTTTTACTAGACAATTTGACTAGGCAATATATTTTCTTGGAACGATAGTTTTGGTCAGTTTTATTGTAATTTATCGTCTGCTGTTTCATCGTATCACACAGTTGGGAAATAAATCAATGTGACAGTTCTTCTTTTGAATTTTTTTTTGCTAGATTTTCTGATTTTTTTTAGTTTTCTTGCAGTCTCCTGAGCAGCCTTTCTGCATGGACAACATGAACTCGTTTGTGGAATACAGTATCTGTAACCGACCGGCGACCGGCGCTTACTCTGTGCCTAAATCTGGATATCACAGTCATCATCATCTGCATCACCACCATCACCCTTTGGATCAGAATCAAGGCTTCCCCGTAACCACGGGCTCCTTCCACACGGGACTAGCCGCCTCTCCAGCGGCCGTTAACGGGTCCAGAACTGACAGCAGCGCCCCAGGAGCGGTTTATAATCCGGATGGGCGACTCTACGGGACCGCTGGAGAGGAAGGAGCTCACGGGGCTACGGGAACGAGCCAGCATCATCACCAACATCCTCATCATTTCCCAGAGCAACAACCTGAACAGAACGGCTATAGTCATCCTCATCTTCAAACCCAGACCCTACAAAGCGGAACCCTGAGTCATTATAACCACGGGAGCAGCGGCAGCGCGTACGCGGGTCAGTCGTGCGCTAGAAACTCGGAATATGCTTCCACCAACACAATCCACTCGCACTATTACATGGAGGAGCCTGCGGCCTCGACATATTATCATCAATCAAGCTTCACCAGCACGGCGCCCACCGTCGGGCCCAGCTATGGGGCCCTTGCCGGGGCCTACTGCGGGCCCCAGGGCGCTCTGGCCGGTTCACAGTACCCGCAGCAGCTTGTCGGGGGGTTAGACGCAGCGGGCTACCTGGGACTTCCACAGGGGGGGTACGGGGAACCACAGACTACGCAGGAACGAGAGAGAGGCGGTGAAGAAGGTCAGCAGGCCGGACAGGGACAAACCTTTGACTGGATGAAGGTGAAGAGGAACCCGCCTAAAACAGGTATGGGAAGGCAGGTGATTATCCTGCTGATAACAGGGGTGGGCCGAAGGTTAGTCAAATGGTGCGTTTTTGCTTGTTCAAGGAGTGATTTGTGGGTTTTCTGTAAGATGGCACCGGCCTCTTCATTCATCATTCAGGCTGTCAAGAGGAATGTTGGGCCCGCAGCAAGAAGACGGAGAGCAGTAGCTTATTTTTCCACAACGACGCATCGTTTCTGACCACGGAAAAAGGAAATACACACTCAACATTAAGCATTTCCTGAAGCGTTTTAATCAAACAAAGGATTGCTTCTTTTTTTTTTTTAATTCTGACATTTGCTAGAGTTCTTCGTGTTACAAAATGCGGCATTGACTTTTGTTTCTTATTAGCTAATAATAAATTCCTTTCACCAAAGAAACCAGAAACAAATTAAAGGAATAAAACTGCATTTTAACGAAGGTCGACTACACGCTATGTGGTAGGGGAATGTTTTTAGTTTTAGCTCTTTTCCCAGATCCTTACAGGTTGGTAGGGATTTATTGTTTCAATGTTATATTAACTGGGCCGATTTTATCACCATTGTGATTCAAGCCATTTATTTTTAATGATTATTTTTTCCTCTTTAATTTAACAAAATAAATGTAGCTGCGCATTGAAACACCATCTAGCCTTTTTCGATGTGACTTATCGCGTATTAATCCGATCATGAAGTATAAAGCAGAGAGAAGAAAAATGTTTTTAGTATATAGTCACTGCATTTATATCTTAGGACTGATAGCTTGCCAGGCCTGGCTGGGGTCTGACAATGGCCTCAGACGTCTGATATGTTCTCTCGCTCGCTTCCTAACCCCCCTCCTCCTCGCTCTCGCTCTCTCCCTTAATGGGTTTAACAGACGAGTTATTTCACCCTGGGAAGTCAGTCCTGCTCTGTTATCTTTTAAAGCAACCCCTACTCTGCTTCAGACCCCGTTCCCACCAGTCCTTCTTTGGATCCCCTCTTGTAGTTGTATAAGCTACTACACATGTGCATGTAGAAATCATTTACAAATCCTTTTAAAAAATAAAGAAAGACCGGAAACATGATAACGTGCAAGGAAAATAATTTAATCACGGGCTAAATCAGTCCTAATATGTGTTCATAACTTGAATATTTCTGGGTGACGGGTGGTATTAAAAGAGCCTTTTTGTCTCTCTTCATTTTATGCAGTCAAAGTGTCGGATTTCGGCCTCGCCGGCGCGCACAACAGCGCCATACGCACCAACTTCAGCACTCGTCAGCTGACGGAGCTGGAGAAGGAATTCCACTTCAGCAAGTACCTGACGCGGGCGCGGCGCGTCGAGATCGCTGCCACGCTGGAGCTCAATGAGACACAGGTGAAGATCTGGTTCCAGAACAGGCGCATGAAGCAGAAAAAGCGCGAGCGCGAGGGCGGCTGCGCCACGCCGCGCACACCCTCATCATCCGGGTTTAACAAGGAGCTGGAGGACACCGACCACTCCTCCACGTCTACTTCACCGGGCGCGTCCCCGAGCTCGGAAACGTCGTCTGAAAGAGCCGCCTGAGAGAAGAGCAGACCAATAGGTGTTTTCCCAGAATTCTCAGCGCTGTGCTTCAACCTGACTTCCTCACCTGTGATTTGCTGCCTTTTTGCAGAGGATAACTTTAGGCCTGTCAATCAAACTGCGAGAGACTGTAAGGCAGGTTCAGGCTATTTGGAATGACGTGGATAACCATCACAGATTTAGGGCATTTAAGCACCACAGGTGGAAATCTGTTTCCACTGAGAACCGTACTGGTGTACTGACGCAGGTAGAGGGAGGGAGTGGAAAGGTTGATGGTGTAATCAGAGATCTGATGATGTCGATTTTGAACCCACGCATGAGCAAACGTAGCAGAGCATTTCCTCTCAAAGTGAAATTGGGAGCTGATTTTAATTTGAAGACCTTTTGGGATCTGATAGGGTACAGGGTGATGAGTGATTTCACAGCAATGGTGATGAGGATTTGGTGCACTTGATCAACTTTATATCATAGTTACAGGACGTCACTTCTATTATGCAGCTGTCATAAACCCACAATTGATGATAGAGCTCAAAACTGCTAATTATAATGGAATAAATGCCTGTATGATCCAGTCTGAGCCCAACTAAATGACCCTTTTAATCAGAAATACAGGGAGCCATTCTTGGCATAAAAAAAACAACAAATAAACAAAAAAAGCCACAAACTTGTCCTATCTGTTTTACATTTCTCTTTTGGACCATTGAAAGTGTCACTGCTCGGTGTGTTTTCCAAAAGATTTATAGCTTTTGCACTATGTGACTACAGGGTAACATTTCCAGGGGCGCTCTGAGCTGGAATAGCCGGATTTAAAAGCTGTACTTTTATGGTCAGTTGAGAGGATTTTGTATCGGACAGGTTATGGACTCAGGGGGTCATTTGAATGTACTTTTATGTGTGAAAACTACTGTTAAGAAAAAGCTGAAGCACATGTTTGCTGCTGAGTGAATTCATATTTTCCAGCCTATCTCATCTTCACTTCATCTTGTCATGTTTAGAATAACTTAACAGATGCATTTTAACGGCGCTGATAGCTAAACCTCTACATGTAAGGGCTGTTTTCACTCAGCGGTTTATTACGGCTAACACTTCATTGTGAGTTTTGAGGTGTTAGCCAAGGTTCTAGTGCACTTATCTGCAAACATCACTGACACGCTGAAGTTTTAGATCTTGGAAACACCATCTCTAATGTAATGATGTTAGGTTAAATATCAGTTCCTGCTGAAGATTTTTTTACAGTATTGTCTGCTGTGAATAAATGACAAGAGACTGTTAGTATTGATGCCTTAGACATGCTTCCAATCATTGTTCTGTCACTCCTTTTTCTACTTTCAACTACCTCAATTAAAGTTTCGTACATCTAGTCAGTGTTCCAGTGATTCTTTTTAAACCAAATTTGTTTTCTACTATAACTGTGATGCTTTTTTTTCTCAACAGAAATATACGGTATTTTACTTGGCACATTTCCACCAGAAAGACTACGGTCCAACTTGTTTCATCCAAATGTACATCTAAATAAAATTTCATAGGTTGAATGGAAGAAATGAATCTTACATTAGCGCCCCTAGTGGTCAGACTTTGAATAACAGACCAAGTCACGATGTTACCAATTTTTCCTGATAAGTGTTTTTAGGTCAGTGAGATAGAAAAACAGAAAACAGTGGGACAACAACCCCCCACCCCCCGTGCTAGATATTAGGTTACTGTAGCCACGGATATATTCTGTCTCTGCACAAAAATAATTTAGCAACCACATTATAAGTCCATATTGTGTCACTTACCTGATCAACTGAAGGTTATAAAATGTAGCAGGGTTCAGTTTCATGTTTTAAATGGTCCCACGAAGGAATCTCACAGCAGGAGTGAAGAGGGAGTGTGGGCTGTCTTTCTAATAAAACTCAGGAGGTACTATAAGAACATAAGGCATGGATCAAGTTTGTGGTTCTGCAGCTATATCATGCTGAAGAGACAGATGAAAGTGCTGAGAACAATGCCTGAAGGAACAGATGTGTCCTCTGTGTTCACATCTGTTCACAATTTTTAATCTGTAAAGACGTGAACACAGAGGACGACGTGTATGCAATCAGGTGGCACGTCAATAGTGCCAAATACTCATGGCGATAAGCAGATGAGTAGAGAACGTAGCTCCTTGGTTCGTTAAAATGCAAGTGAGTCACGTTCTCCCCGTGAACGGAACCAAACTTAACTGAACTGGACAAAAACATGGGATTTGATTTTG